>NC_060139.1:945476051-945776300 GCF_021461385.2 Schistocerca piceifrons
GCCCGCCGCCAAAGGTATGAAGAAGACCAATCAATATCGAAGTCGACTCAAAGATGAAAATGAGAATCAATGGCAGCTGGCGCCAGAATCGCACCAGCTCTGTTTTTACAACCACCCTCCGCTATGCACGGCGGTCCCTCTTCGTCAGTAAGTTACACGAGGTCCGCTTGGTTTGGTTTATCCGTGGTTGTACCTTCTACATCTACATCTACATTTATACTCCGCAAGCCACCCAACAGTGTGTGGCAGAGGCCACTTTACGTGCCGCTGTCATTACCTCCCGTTTCTGTTCCAGTCGCCTATGGTTCGCGGGAAGAACGACTGTCGGAAAGCCTCCGTGCGCGCTCGAATCTCTCTAGTTTTCCATTCGTGATCTCCTCGGGAGGTATAAGTAGGGGGAAGCACTATCTTTGATACCTCATCCAGAAACGTACCCTCTCGAAACCTGGACAGCAAGGTACACCGCGATGCAGAGCGCCTCTCTTGCAGAGTCTGCCACTTGAGTTTGCTAAACATCTCCGTAACGCTATCACGCTTACGAAATAACCCTGTGATGAAACGCGCCGCTCTTCTTTGGATCTTCTCTATCTCGTCCGTCAACCCGATCTGGTTCGGATCCCACACTGATGAGCAATACTCAAGTATAGGTCGAGTGTTTTGTAAGCCAACTCCTTTGTTGATGGACTACATTTTCTAAGGACTCTCCCAATGAATCTCAACCTGGTACCCGTCTTACCAACAATTAATTTTATATGATCATTCAACTTCAAATCGTTCCGCACGCATACTCCCAGATATTTTACAGAAGTAACCGCTACCAGTGTTTGTTCCGCTATCGTATAACCATACGATAAAGGATCCTTCTTTCTATGTATTCGCAATACATTACATTTGTCTGTGTTAAGGGTCAGTTGCCATTCCCTGCACCAAGTGCCTATCCGCTGCAGATCTTCCTGCATTTCGCTACAATTTTCTAATGCTGCAACTTCTCTGTATACTACAGCATCACCCGCGAAAAGCCGCATGGAACTTCCGACACTATCTACTAGGTCATTTATATATATTGTGAAAAGCAATGGTCCCATAACGCTCCCCTGTGGCACGCCAGAGGTTGCTTTAACGTCTGTAGACGTCTCTCCATTGAGAACAACATGCTGTGTTCTGTTTGCTAAAAACTCTTCAATCCAGCCACAGCTGGTCTGATATTGCGTAGGCTCTTACTTTGTTTATCAGGCGACAGCGTGGAACTGTATCGAACACCTTCCGGAAGTCAAGGAAAATAGCATCTACCTGGGAGCCTGTATCTAATATTTTCTGGGTCTCATGAACAAATAAAGCGAGTTGGGTCTCACACCTTGGCGTTTCCACTGCACAGTCTCATCACCAATAGTCAACTTGTCCCTGAAAGATGCGTTACTCAGGTAATATCCAAAGACCAAGCCCACGTTCGCAGTCACTGAGCTCTGCTGGCTGATCCATTCTGCTGTTATCGATTCTCTACTGAGCACACAATCCTCCCTGCCTTCGTGTAAACCGGCGGTTCCACCTGTCGTGACATTAAAAAAAAAATGGTTCAAATGGCGCTGAGCACTATGGGACTTAACATCTGAGGCCATCAGTCCCGTAGACGTAGAACTACTTAAACCTAACTAACGTAAGGACATCACACACATCCATACCCGAGGTAGGATTCGGACCTGCGACCGTAGCGGTCGCGAGGTTCCAGACTGAAGCGCCTAGAACCGCTCGGCCACACCGGCCGTCTCGTGACATTCAGTTGACATTTCCACACTACGTAGGGGTGTCCAGATACTTTCGATCAGATAGGGTATATCTGCTGCTAACGGAAACCACCCCAGAGGGGGCTCTCTTAACACTTACAGCTCACCTATCAGTTCCTTCCCAAATAGATAGCCTTCTTTCTCTTCCATATAATATTGTGTTCAATACTCCCCACATCACAGTCCCTACACACAGTTACCAGAAGCTGCCATTACCAATCTCATTCTCATGGTGAAGGAAATGTCCATCCCACCACCATCTTGTTGTTAGAAACATATATTTTATCTTCTTGAATTGGTTTTCCGTTAACATTAAAACTGTAAGTTGAAACGCTTCGGCTATCAGCGCTGACTTCTTTCAGAACCGCCAAGTACCGTCTTCTGCAACCTTCCAAATTATATAATCCATTCATCGTAAGAATAAAGCTGATGTAAACAAACACAAACGTGAGGATTGGTCGGAAGCCGTAGCACACGTACACTGGTGTTGTTACGCTGTTGTAAGTAAGTCCTACTTATGTAATACGTATCTTATTACTAATTTACGCTAAATGAAACTTTAAGATATTCAAATGTATTAACAGCTATTGACGTTTTTCTTAATCGCACTTCAGCTACGTAGTTTTTATTTCAAAAATCGTGTACAGTCACAGCCTATGCAGCGTTGTGCTCTGATTGCAGTATGCAGTATGAAAATGGCTGAGGCTGCTTTCTGTTCCGTAGTGAATCACGCGCGTGGAACACTGTTAAAAAGTGCCGAGAAATAGGCCGCTCTTAATGTTTTTCGTAAATTTACGCATATAATCGGCTTTGAAGTTTTACCAGCGCCGTATATACTGCAATTGGTAAATACACATTGAACGTGTAGCGCAGTCGTTAGCATAATGAAATATTAATCAAATGCGGTCATTCGTTGTTCACATCTCCCCAGTATCATTTCTTTTCTCGTTCGATTTGAAATACCTACATCTCGTAAGTATAAAATCAACAATTTTTATGAATAATGCACGGCTTCTTGTTTCTAATTACATATTGGATGCGAAATTCCTGTTTTCATTTCATATTCAAATTCTTAATTATCGATGTTTTATGAAAGACTGTTCATAAAAGTTGTTTAAATTAAGAAAACATAACAATTTAATTTTTAAGGCAAAAATGAAAAACCAAATCAATTTTATTTGGACTATGACCATCGTTTTGTACTAGAGAGGTAGATAAGTATCGTATAAACATGAAAAACAATCATTTTCGCAGCATCGAGCACATCTTACAAATGCTGCATTTTTAAATTTGCTACTGTGCCATTACAATATGAACCAAACAGCACTGATCTGGAGCCAAGCTGCGGAATTTGACCCGAGATGTAACCCAACTGTTAAGCTGCCAGACGCACTGGAACTAACGCACGCAGCTTTTTCACATGTCATTGCAGAACACTGGCGGGATATAGAACGACTCGTCATAAAAGAAGAAGAGAAAATACTGCGCCTGGTTGGGTTCTTTGATTTTGTTGTTGACAGGCTCGTTATCAACGTAGCAGGTGACACTTCCAGAACTGAAATGTATTTCTCGGATTCGGATAAGGAAGGAGCTGAGAGATTACCAGACGACTGGCTCTTAGTAATACCTTCAGTGGCTTTAATATTTAACTATACGGTGAAATGCTTCAATACTCTCTCACGTTACACACAGCTTATGCAGAAAAATTACCCTATGCTTAAGTCAGGAATTTTCATAATTTTTGTTTTTAATTACAACGGTACATT
This sequence comes from Schistocerca piceifrons, assembly GCF_021461385.2. Classification (NCBI taxonomy): domain Eukaryota; kingdom Metazoa; phylum Arthropoda; class Insecta; order Orthoptera; family Acrididae; genus Schistocerca; species Schistocerca piceifrons. Next base: position 945,479,599 of record NC_060139.1, read on the forward strand.
AGCTAAAAACGATAACGTGTTGCGGTTTTCGTATAGTCGTCTAAGAAGCGTATTGTGGGAGATTTGCAGTGAATTATTACCTTCTTTTTAAAAAATAAATGGCATTCGACGCTGTATTGCTCCTCTGCTCGTCTCCTTTTACGTGTGAACTGCAAGCTGGCCGCGTCACTGCAGGCTAGCTGTACCAGCTGACCGGCCAGTGCTGTCCAAGTTAAATGCACCGATAAAACTGTTGTCCCTTATTCTCCCCAAGCCGATGTGCGCGTAACGCACAGCACAAAACGTACCCTTATTACCGTACTTGATAGTACTCGAGACAGCTTGCCTACAATCCCACGTGAAACTGAAATCCAGTGAGGTTACAGCAAAAGCGGAAGAAGTCATAGTGCAATCTTTACATCAGGTTTATTCTTATGATAAACGGTTTATAGTAGTTCTGACAGAGTGCATTGCTTGGCTGTGAGGGGCATTTATCTCTACGTAGCCGCACATGGGATGTCTCCGGATGTTCAGGAACTTCGTACTGATAGATCCGATCACTGTGACCCCCTCGAAAATTTCAGTTGGAGATAACGTGGTCGCAACAGAAAGCCGCTCTGAGCTCGGCTTTTGTGTTGTACGGGCAGTCTGGTGCTAGTTTCCCGATGGATGATGCAAATCTGCAGCTTCAATACGCTGTTCCATACGAGGGTTATTTCAAAAGTTCTCCACACTGTAAGATAGAATTGAAGAAAATAATTTATTTTTACTAAATACCTCTACATGCCTTCAATATAATCTCCATTCTTCCTTATGACAGCTTCTGAATATTTTGGCAACTGTTGTGTTCCGGAAAGGGCACCTTCATTGTTGAGCTACCTGATTACTCGGGCCACGCTATTGGAAGCTTCATCAGTTGTATCAAAAAATTTTCCCACGTTGTTGTTTCTTCAATTTGGGAAGCAAATCAAAGTCTGTTGGGCTCATATCAGAATTGTGTGGTGGGCGGGTAAGTATTTCTCACCATATTTGTCGAGCGTTTTTGTCACTGGTAGAAGTGTACGTGGTCTTGCATTGTCGTGCACAATGACACCAGCTGCAAGAATGAATTCTTCTTTGACGAATTTTCTGGAGCAAAACATTTTGCAGAAACAGCTTGTAGTACGTGCCTGTTAGATATTTACCGAGGCACTCTATTTGTAACTACGACTCCATTCATGTCATATGCAAAGATCATCATCAGTTTCACCTTTGATTGTTGGTAGTGGAATTTTTCGACTGTGACAACTGAGACCATTCCTGTCTCGAAATCTCGTACCCATGTTTCATCAAGTGCAACAATCCTTTTCAGAAACGCTTCTCCTTCTGTTCGATAACGTTAAAGCAATTCTTCTGCGCTTCTTTTGCGGCATGCCTTCTGCTCTTCACTCAAATCATGCGGAACACATCTGGCAGCTACTTTCTCGCCCTTAACTTTTCAATTATGGCTTTGTAAACTGAAGTGACAGACATTCCGGCGTCAGTCAATTTCTTCACATGTTTTTCGTCTATCCTCTCTCAAAATGTCATTAACATAATCTGAGAGGTCTAGTCTGTTGCAGTTGAAGGCTTTCCACTTTTTGGGTTGTCCTCAGTTCTTGCCTGACCTTCACGGCAACGAGCAGATCACCGTGATACTGTTATGCGATCTACTACACTATTCCTACACACCTCTCTCTTTCGTTGGGTTCTTTTCACGTAGAGATTCGATTTTTATGTAGGAACGCTGGTCACTAACTGAAATCCGACCTGAATTGGTCTTACCTTCCATATTAAAACTGAATTACTCTCACACAGTCACATGAATCAGCAAACACATATTACGACCAACACGCCTAAAGTCTCGCTCACAATTAACACGAATTTTAACTTGATCACACCATCGTCACGGTCACACACACGCAGTGTGCAGGACTTCTGAAATATCCCTCGTACATCGGGGTGAGATTTTTGGATGCTCTAAGCTTAATCCGTGCGTTTCACAGGGACTGCTTTCGTTTCTTGCGAATCGTATGTGCTTTTGAGAAATGTTTGTACAGAGTAAATTCTCGCATCGCAGATTTGTTCAGATTATAACGAAAATGGGCATTCCTTTGTGGTAAGTTCAGAGCCATGCGCTCAAGTACATGGATGATATCAAGTTGTGATTATCGCATGTGTGAACATTGGCGGCGTTGAAACTCTCTCTCGCTCTCTCCCCCTTTTTCTCTCAACTAAAAGTAGAAAGAACTGATTTAATTTTGCTGTGTGAATTAGTTTATCTGTCTTGGTTTTTAAATACAAAATGTATGGTCATATACACACTATAACTTTTATACATACTACCTTTAGCTAAAATAAACAGAATCTACGCTTCCTAATATTCCAGATCGTATTAACGAAGAACAGAAATAAGTCAACAGTTCATTTGAAGGTTTGTTATTATTTAAAATTTAAATTTAAATATAAAAGTCATAGTCATACAAACAGCTGTATCTCATTACAAATACAATAATCCTGTATAATTGATTCCTGGACATTCATGTTAATGCCAATCTTCATTAAAATATTTGCTATAAACTGACAGTATTATACGTTTATATACGTATTTTATAAATAAGACATCAGATCACTTGAAGTTTGTTCTTGTAGTAATTAATAAATTTATTTATTTATTTTATTTTGTACTCTCATATGATCGCCAGTCTGATTAAAATATTTGCCCTTATGTCGACTTTAATACATGAAAAAAGAAAAAAATTATATCTCTGAGCAAAGTAGGCTCATGCCATACCTTTTCGTCAAGATCTTTGTTACAAGCAGCAGTTGTATAACACATGCTGGATGGTGGTAAAGTTTCGCTGCCAGAGCGTAAATTAATATTGATTGTCTAAAAGTGTGAGAAGTGATATACCAACTGGATATCAAAATGGAAGCAGACTGACGGACACTAACGGAAAAAAGCCTCCCATACTATCGCACGAAGTAAAACAATAAATTAACATCCATATCGACAGATAAACAATAGTCATGGCGATACATTAAAGCGTGTTCCATCTTCTGGTCATAGAGCCAGCACCCAGCATTATGCTAGAAAAAGTGATGTAGCCTCCAGAAATCATCTGGGGATGAACCTGAAAAGGTCCGGCAACCGGTTCATGGAATGAAACATAATTATTCAAAAAAAGTGACTGGTTGCAGTTTTTTGTAACTTATTTATATTTGATTCAATATTTGAAAAGAGTGGCAAATTTTACGTATAAAATGATACATTATTCAAGGCCATGGCCAGCTTAATGAAGGTCACATAAGCAGATATGTTTTTAGTTCAAGGAGGGAGTAACTTAGAATAAAGGAGGGGTACAGCAAAATAGAATGTTGGATGCTAATTGGAAGGTCACCCCGAGGAATGAGATAGGAGAGGACTGATTCAACGACTTGTGAATCAATGATATACGTTTTATTAATATTTATTATGATTTGCAAACCTCAAAATAACGTTTGTACGTTGTGATATATTTATTTTTACCAATAAACACATTAATTAAAACTTAAAGTTCAAATTTCGCTTCGCTCTTTCCAAATCCGACGTCACAGAAGGGGTCTCCATAAAACAAATATCAACCTTCGAACAACCTTGGAACCTTTAAGATCGTGGTTGTTGGTAATGGTACGTGATCCCTTACGACCCTTGCAATGGACAGCTAACATTCTATTTTGCTGTATCCCTCCTCCATTCCAAGTCAGTCTCTACTAGAACTAAAACCATATTTGCTTGTTTGATCTTCACTGAACCTTGCCTTGACCTTGAATCATGTACTATTTTATCGGTAAAATTTTCCGCTCTTTTCAAATCTCAAATCAGATATTAGGAACGTCATTTTAAAAAATCGCTTTAACCTCCAAATCATCTTGAAAATCACGGTCAAGGCCAGGGCCATTTATGCGCGAACCTGTTTGCCAGCTACTACTTTTATCTGAAACATTTCGTTGTACCTCATCTCTATCCTGAGTTATTCCCCATTATAGATTAAAACTGACCACCCGCAATGACGCAGAGGTGCCGCAACACGACGTGGCATGGACTCGACTAATGTCTGAAGTAGTGCTGTAGGGAACTGACACCATGAGTCCTGCTGGGGTGTCTATAAATCCGTACGAGAGGTTGGAGATCTCTTCTGAACAGCACTTTGCAACGCATTCCAGATATGCTCAATAATGTTCATGTCTGATGAGTTTGGTGGCAAACGGAAGTGCTCAAATTCAGAAGAGGGCTCCTGGAGCCATTCTGTAGCAATTCTGGACGTGTGAGGTGTCGCAGATGATCAGACAGGACATTTACATACGTGTCACCTGTCAGAGCGATACCTAGACGTGTCAGGCGTCCCATGTAACTCCAACTGCACAAGCCCCACGCCATTACAGAGTCTCCACCAGCTTGAACAGTCCCCTGCTGACATGCAGGGCACATGGATTCAAGAGGTTGTCTCCATACCCGTACAGGTTCATAGACTCGATTCAATTTGAAACGAGACTCGTCCAACCACGCAACATGTTTCCAGTTATTAACAGTCATTATTGAGCATATCTGGGATGCCTTGCAACGTGTTGCTCAGAAGAGATGTTCACTCCCTCGTACTTTTAAGAATTTATGGACATCCCTGCAGGATTCATGGTACCACTTCTTTCCAGCATTATTTCAGACATTACTCGAGTCCATGCCACGTCGTGTTGCAGCACTTCTAAGTACTTGCGATACTAGGCAGGTGTACCAATTTCTTTGGCCTTTAGTGTGTAATATTTGTATAGGTCGTTGTGTTGCATCCACTTAACCAATATGCCAAGTTTTGTTGTCATGAAAAATGGCGGCCATTGTTGCTTTTTACTGCAATGCATAGATAGCCTCCTTGTGTTGATTATACAAGGTGAAATCAAAAATTTTTGGGACTGGTGCTGCCATCTGGAAAGTAGGAGTAGTAGATCTTTGCACCGCTAGGTGGCGAGAGCTGGATATCTGATGAGTCAGTGTGCGGAGTGGCGTTCAACTGGGAGTAAGTGTTGCGTGTCCACACTGATTTCCGTAATACTCTGTGTTTGGTGCGTGGCGATTTTAGGATGGATCCGCGAATCTCGGGAAAAGTGCTACAGAGACCCTTGCAATGATTCAAAAAGTGTTTGGGGAACAGAGCATGAGCCGTAAACATGTGTTTGAGTGGCATGCTTGGTTCAGGGCCGGCCGTACAGACGTTGAAGATGATGCTCACACTGGAAGACCCATTACCCGCACAACGCCAAACATTGTTGCCAAACTTCAGCAATTGGTTCGTGCGAATCGACGTCGAACCATTCAAGACCTCGTAGATGAAGTGGGTATTGGCTGTGGGATATGTCAACGAATGTCAACTGATGAATTGGGCATGCATCTTGTCGCCACAAAATTTGTGCCAAGGATCTTGACCGCTGATCAGAAGGCACAGCGTGTTGAAGTGTGCACAGACCTTCGTCAGATCGCATCTGACGATCCAATCTTCTTGTCACAGGTTATCACCGGTGACGAGAGCTGGATTTACAGTTATGACCCAGAGACAAAGCAACAATCGTCCCAATGGAAGAGCCCGGGCTCTCCAAGACCCAAAAAAGCGAGAGAGGTGAACAGCAGGGTGAAGAGCATGATCATGGTTTTCTTTGATACCAAGGGAATTGTGCACAAATAATTCGTCCCACCAAACCAAACAGTGAATGCTGCATACTACTGTGACGTTTTGCGACACCTCTGGGAAAACGTGCGGCGACGACGGCCCGAACTTTGGCGTCAAGGTAACTGGCTGCTGCATCACGACAACGCGCCCTGTCACACGTCCTTGCTCACCAGGACCTTTTTGGCATAAACCCCCCACCGTACTCGCCAGATTTGGCACCTTGAGACTTCACGCTATTCCAAAAAGTCAAACTCAAGTTGAAAGGCCGCCGGTTAGACACTCTAGAAGGTATTCAAGAAGTATCGCTGGCGGTGATAAACACCCTCAAAGAACAGGACTTCCAGAAAAAGTTTTACCTGTGGCTGAAGCGCTGGGAGCGGTGTGTACATGTGGATGGGAACTACTTCGAGGGTGATGGTTGAAACATCCCCTTAGAAAATTAAGAATGACAGTACTGGTAAACCTCTTGCGTTATTTGATTTTCAAACAGCTGAGCAAAACTGAACGTACTCAGACATTTCTCTCTTTACTTATCCTGATCATCACGAAACTGACATACAATACTTTTTCTAGCGCAACGCAATCTGACTTCCAATAATCCCTACAAAAGAATGGCCCTGACTATTAATAACCTATACCTTTCATGAATCACTTACCGGTACCTCACAAAAATCTTCGTTACTCGAAGTACTGCAATACAGCAAGCGCCAATACTGCCAGCTAAATGAAAGATTCTGACTACAGAAGGCACTAACTACTGATAGGCATAGTTAGCAAATGAAAGATTTTCGTAGAGAATAAACAATGTATTTACCTTAATAGTCTTCAAAAGTGGCTCTGAGCACTATGAGACTTAACATCTGTGGTCATCAGTCCCCTAGAACTTAGAACTGCTTAAACCTAACTACCCTAAGGACATCACACACATCCATGCCCGAGGCATGACCGTTGCGGTCACGCGGTTCCAGACTGAAGCGCCTAGAACCGCAAAGGCCACACCGGCCGGCAGTGTTCAAAAGTCATAATATATATATCAGTTCATGACACCCGGTCTTACAATTTTCGTTTTTCTGACGGACACACGTCCAGATCGTCCGGTCTCAAAACTCTTCCATCTCTCTCCCCACGTCCACCACTGCTGGCGGCTCACCTCCAACTGCACAACACTACGTACTGTTCACATCGAACTGCCCAACATTACAATAGCAAATATTCCAACAATGCAAACCAGCCACAGACTGCACACAGCACAGTCAGTGATTTTCATACAGAGCGCTACGTGACGTTTCCAACATAAAAACCTAAACAGCCTAGTTACATGGTGACCATTAGTCCCGAAAATTTTGGATAGCACCTCGTATACCTCTTTGCTCAACACCACGACCACAGTTTGCTCCTGCAGAGGTCGCCGCTGACGCTGTGTGCTTTGTCCACAGATTCGACAGTGTCCGTAAGCACCGTGGCGTTGCACTAGTCCGGCAGTTCTCGCTGTTTTCTGAAGCGTCCGATATGCAACATCGATAGTAGAGTGAGTGACCTTACTTGTGTTTACGTTTTTCGATTCGAATCGCTCCCTAGACTGTTTACTCACGTTTACGACGACTTTCGCTATGCTCTGGACTTTGCTTCTGGCTAGCCGCTGACCTCGTAAATTTCGCCGTATTGTTCTCGAGAACCGCCTGTTTGTTCCACCGGTCTCTGCGTCACCTCCAGTTCTAGTGACCATAAACTGTGTTCTACCTACGCCGAGCAGGATACAACAGACCTCACATTAATCTCGCCAGTTTTGGCCTTGGTGGCGAACGGTTACTCAGCGGCTTTGCAAAATGGCGGCACCAGAAAATTTGATAGTATATTCATCGACTCCAGTATGCGGCCATTTCCTCTTAAAGTGGACCTCATTTTTATCACTCTTGACTGCATAATGAAGATCCGTCACCATAACCTACATTCATCTCATCGAACGTCTTCCTTTGTGCGCAGCTTCTCAAGTAAAAAAAGTTGATAATTGCTTTGTACTGGGTGTATTTATCCATAATGGATGCAACTGAACTCCGTGACTGTTCCTTTAAGAGGGTACAACAATAATCTTCAGGTGGTTTACATTCATTTATACGTGTCCGTGCTCAGTGATGGAGATGACTAAATCGGCCCATATCGTTAACGTCGATATGCAGTAGGGTTTAAGAACATATATTGTGCTCGTACATTATGAATTACCTCGAAGAAAACGGTCTATTGACACACAGTTGACATGGGTTTAGAAAACATCGTCCCTGTGAAACGCAACTAACTCTTTATTCACATGAAGTGGTGAGTGCTATTGACAAGGGATTTCAGATCGAATCCGTATTTCTGGATTTCCGGAAGGCTTTTGACACTGTACCACACAAGCGGCTCGTAGTGAAATTGCGTGCTTTTGGAATATCGTCTCAGTTATGTGACTGGATTTGTGATTTCCTGTCAGAGAGGTCACAGTTCGTAGTAATTGACGGAAAGTCATCGAGTAAAACAGAAATGATTTCTGGCGTTCCCCAAGATAGTGTTATACGCCCTTTGCTGTTCTTACCTATATTAACGATTTTGGAGACAATCTGAGCAGCCGCTGTCGTTTATCGACTAATAAAGTCATCAGAAGATCAAAACAAACTGCAAAACGATTTAGAAAAGATATCTGAATGGTGCGAAAAGTGGCAGTTGACCCTAAATAACGAAAAGCGTGAGGTCATCCACATGAGTGCTAAAAGGAATTCGTTAAACTTCGGTTACACGATAAGTCAGTCTAATCTAAAAGCCATAAATTCAACTAAATACCTAGGTATTACAATTACGAACAACTGAAATTGGAAGGAACACACAGAAATGTTGAGGGGAAGGCTAACCAAAGACTGCGTTTTATTGGCAGGACACTTAGAAAATGTAACAGACCTGCTAAGGAGACTGCCTACACTACGATTGTCCGTCCTCTTTTAGAATACTGCTGCGCTGTGTTGGATCCTTACCAGATAGGACTGACGGAGTACATCGAAAAAGTCCAAAGAAAGGCTGCACGTTTTGTATTATTGCGAAATATGGGAGAGAGTGTCACAGAAATGATACAGGATTTGGGCTGGACATCATTAAAAGAAAAGCGTTTCTCGTTGCGACGAAATCTTCTCACCAAATTCCAATCACCAACTTTCTCCTCCGAATGCGAAAATATTTTGTTGACACCGACCTACATAGGGAGGAACGATCACCTAGATAAAATAAGGGAAATCAGAGCTCGTACGGAAAGATGTAGGCGTTCATTCTTTTCACGCGCTATACGAGATTGGAATTATAGAGAATTGTGAAGGTGGTTCGATGAACCCTCTGCCAGGCACTTAAATGTGATTTGCAGAGTATCCATGTAGATGTAAATAAAAAACAAATAATGTTATGATGATTAAATAGATACAACTGAAACAACTGGACGTGGTTAAGCGACATGTATAGTAAAACTCTGTGCTATAATACTTACATATATCTGGAGTATCCATATCGTTTCCACATTACCTTTATCACATTTTCTTACAAAAATAGTTTTTTACACATTGACTGTACATTCGTCACCATACTGATTATTGGCTCTTCAATATTGTGTCTTTGATACAGCAGCGGCACTTCAGGTGCTAGTAACTTCAGAAGCACATCCACTCACAACATCCAACGTATTTAGATTGAAAAAGATATGTTATGTTGTATTGGGTCCATTATCACACGTCGCACTATATCAGTACCCGTAAAAAGCATTATCAGTGAAGAGTTGTAAAATGGATCATTACGTATGTATACCTGTATTTTAGCCGGCCACGGTGGTCTCGTGGTTAAGGCGCTCAGTCCGGAACCGCGCGACTGCTACGGTCGCAGGTTCGAATCCTGCCTCGGGCATGGATGTGTGTGATGTCCTTAGGTTAGTTAGGTTTAAGTTGTTCTAAGTTCTAGGGGACTGATGACCACAGAAGTTAAGTCCCATAGTGCTCAGAGCCATTTTGAACCTGTATTTTAACTCCTTGCAGACGGCAACCTTGAAGGGCTACTCATTGGGGTAGTAGCCGATATTAAACATGAATAAAATATATTGATGTGACAGTGACGGCTACCACCTACAACTGAATCAAAAGCGATATTGTAAACAACTTGCATTTATTGTAAATTATCTCACGATAGAAATTAGATCATATTGAACAAATCATGAATGAAAACAAATTAAACAAATTGTACACTGTTGTTAGATATACTACACTGGTAAGATTGGCTCTCAGCTCTTAATGTTAAGTTGATGCGAAGTTAGATTTAATTATGCCCCTGGATAAGCAAATGGTAAATACGATCTGACTGCGTTCCCTATAATCTCTTTTGTGTCTGAAATAATACACACTTCGGACACCACCACCAAGAAACAAACCAAACAAGATGCAAAAAGACAAATAACCAATAAGGAATCGTAAGCAAAACTGCACGGGTGCTCAGTGGATGGCAAGAACACGATCCAACAACTATTTCTGAACTTTACTGCCGCTGCTGCTAGTTTAGTTTTACTATACCGTCTACCAGCGTGCTGGCCCCGTCGATACTGTTGGGGCGACGACTGCAGCTGCGTAGTCGCTGAATTAAGATAAGTCTCTCAAATATCTTGAGCAGAATAAACTATTCAGAAACTACTAATACCACAAGCCCTATATTTCCTCTCAATTAAGGTGCAACCCAGTGTGTCTTGTACTAACGTGCAATACCAGTGTGATAGCTCTGTGCACTGGTTGACTACGTTCAATGGTGGCTGCCAGCCTATAAGGCGGAATCAACTGCAATTATACTAGTAGTCAATGCAGTGCCTATCGTGGGCGCTTATGTCCTACTGTAGCTGCAGACTCTAGATCATACACAGCACAGTAGACTTGGCCACTGTTTCTATGTTTCGATACAGTGTATCGATACGTGGAACTGTTTCAGTGTTTCGGAACGGCTGTGGTTCACTGTTTCGAAACAGTGGTGTTTCATTCCGCCCCTGTCTCGGACAACCGGACCAGATTCGATCTCGAGCCAGACACAGAAACTGTATCGTTGTTTCAAAATACGGCTGTTTCGTCCACCTGTGCTTGGAACGGACTAATTGTATCGAAACAGTGATGTTTCATTCCGCTCTGTGTCGGACGAGATTCGGGCTCGGCACAGGTACTGAAACACAACATAGCACTTCATTAAACACTTTCAAGAGTGTCGAAATCTTTTTGACAAGCAATAGCATGAAGGTTAAGATATCCGAAAATAAAGCTTCGTTTCTAGCTGACTGTCCTATTACGAAATGGCGTAACATCTGCTTTATAAACACTAACCAAACAATAAAACAACGCATACTATTCACATTCAAAATAATAAATATGTGAAAATCATTCAGTTAAATTACACTTTTTTTATAACATACGCTTGTCTGTTCATGTACAGTAATCACAATAAGAAACGCTAGTAAGCCTACAACATTTTGAATAAAAAAAAGGCATAGAGTGACAGTTATTAGACATATACATAAATTTGATGTAGGTATAATTGCAAGCAATCTGTTTGACGTATCACTGATAGTGTAATGGTGAACCGGAAGGGCAGCGCAGCATGGTGAATTTATAGAAACGGTTCGAAACACCTTGAAAGACAAAATTTTTTTCTGTTGTATTTTGTTATTTATTCGAATTATTTGGCATTATTTGTGAGTCTATAGTCACTGTGCCTATTATCCACAATGATTCCCTTTGTGTGAATGGAAATTAGCAGGATGGGTATATTACCCATACTAACAGAATATGGGAATCCCAGTAGCATATCCGTTGTTTCTGCAGTTTGCTCCCACCTCCAGTTCCGTTCGTGGTGGTTCTTCTGTCTTCAGCTATGGCTGTCCTCAGCCAATTGAAAAGTACGAAAGTCACACCACACGAAAGCAGCGTATTTGCTGCAGGAAATACGAAACTGCCAAGCGCCTAAGTGATAGTTTCATGCTTTCTGCGATATGATTAGCGCTCTCGCACCTCGTTTGTGTTTATATGGACATACTTATAGAGTAGACATTCAAGGTGATAAAATGTATAGGTTTATTAGATTACAAAACACAAACTGTTTCACTGTTTCGAAACAGCGTATCGAAACATTACATTGTACTGTTTCATTTGTTTCGAAACAGTTACGTGTTTCAGTTTGCCCATCTCTACAGCACAGTATTCAGAATCTAAGTCCCTATCTCAGAGCTGCCGAACTTTGCGACTGTCAGCTTTCACGGCACAAGACCGTTCTCCACCTGCCTCGCTCTGCACGATGGTCTCTTGCGACAATCATGCTGCCAAACTCTTATCAGCCAATCCCGACGCTGCAAATGCTTCCCACATCTCCCTCGCGGAGTGACACAATTTCTCCACCTATCCAAAAATTTCTCTGTTCAAACAGCGGGCGTTGACCCTCGGCGTTTCCCGCACTTTCTTATGAACTGCCCAATCAGAGCTCAGCCCATTTGCCGCTAAAACAGGGTGCGACCGGGCAGTGCCAGCGCGTACGTTGGGCGCTCTCTGTCTGCTCGACATTTCCCCTCTCTCTCTCACCTGGCACCCGGCGGCGTTCCTTTTTGATGCTTGCCGGTCACTGGCCCCATCCCCTGGGACCCCCGGCCGCTGCACAATGCTCTTACAGCGCTCGCCGGCCTTCGCCTCCCCGGCTGCGCACCACCACTCCTCGCCTCCACTGGCAAATTTACTTTGCTTACACCTACAGCATGCAACTAAATATTATCATTACCAAGGCCCGTATTATTTCAGACATGTGTCTAATCATCACGTATCTCTCTTTCTAATCCACCTAATAAGACTAATTAACCATTATATGGGTTTATTTACTTCAAATATGCAGAATAATCTGCGAAATGAATGTCACAAATGAAAGCCACCTTTCAACCTTATCGATACGGCGGCGGCCATATTGTCACGCCACCCTAAGACCGTACGGGTACGTTTCGCTTTTGTGTCATGTTATTGGTGGTTGATTTGGTGGAAGGGAATCAAACAGGGAGGTCATCAGTCCCAACGGATTAGGTAAGTGTGGGGAAGGAAGTCGGCCGTGCCCTTTCAAAGGAACCATCATGGCATTTGCTGATGCTATTTAGGGAAATCACGGAAAACCTAAATTAGGACGGCCAGAAGCGAGTTTCAACAGTCGTCCCCGAATTACGAGTCTAGTGTGCTAACCACAGCGTCACCTCGCTCGGTTTTCTGTCAAGTGTATGCGTCGCCGTATAGGTACGAATGGTCCCTTCTGTGATTGAATGGTCCTGAAATCTCTTGCGAACATCTGGATCTACTTGCGTTTTCAGGAGGCCTTGTACCCATTCCATCTATGGGAACTAAATTCGACACTTGCATTTGTGTTTTGCGCGTTTGGTGAGAATGATGGGTTCGAGAGGTTTGAGTGGCGATGAAATTAGAGAAATACTGTTAAATGAAGACCTAGCTGCTGAATCTGGTAGTGATTTGGAAGACCACGAAGGCTGCTAGGTATTGCTAAGAGAAAGCAAATAGCTGTATAGCGACTAAGAAATTATTCATGGACCGAGCCCTTCACAGGCGGGAAAGGAGGAAAAAGTCGGAAGCAGTGAACACAGATGACTGGCAGACGGCGTGTTTACACCTCAGAATAACGCTTTTTCTAACGATAATTATGGAGTGAATCCTCATTGCGGACTAAGTGAAGAACCTAGTGAAAGTGAATGTTGTGAGTTTATATTTGACAAATATTTAAGGGGATGAATTGCTAATTAAACTAACAGCTAACAAGGATCTTTCAGGGAAATACAGTGGGCAGATACACTATGTGATCAAAAGTATCCGAACACCCCCAAAACATACGTTTTTCATACTAGGTCATTGTGCTGCCACCCACTGCCAGGTACTCCATATCAGCGACCTCAGCAGTTATTAGATGTCCTGAAGAGAACAGAATGGGAGCCGGTCAAGGTGGCCGAGCGGTTCTAGGCGCTACAGTCTGGAACCGCGCTGCCGCTACGGTCGCAGGTTCGAATCCTTCCTCGGGCATGGATGTCTGTGATGTCCTTAGGTTAGTTAGGTTTAAGTAGTTCTAAGTTCTAGGGGACTGATGACGTCAGCAGTTAAGTCCCATAGTGCTCAGAGCCATTTGAACCATTTTTTTGAACAGAATGGGGCGCTCCGAGAAACTCACGGACTTCGAACGTGGTCAGGTTCAAAATGGTTCAAATGGCTCTGAGCACTATGAGACTTAACAGCTGTGGTCATTAGTCCCCTAGAACTTAGAACTACTTAAACCTAACTAACCTAAGGACATCACACACATCCATGCCCGAGGCAGGAGTCGAACCTGCGACCGTAGCAGTCGCGCGGTTCCGGACTGCGCGCTTAGAACCGCGAGACCACCGCGGCCGGCGTGGTCAGGTGATTGGGTGTCACTTGTGCCATAAGTCTGTACGCGAGATTTCCACACTCCTAAACATCGCTAGGTCCACTGTTTCCGATGTGATAGTGAAGTGGAAACGTGAAGGGACGCGCACAGCACAAAAGCGTACCGGCCGACCTCGTCTGTTGACTGACAGAGACCGCCGACAGTTGAGGAGGGTCGTAATGCGTAATGGGTACACCATCACACAGGAATTCCAAACTGCTTCAAGATCCACTGCAAGTACTATGACAGTTAGACGAAGTTGAGAAAACTTGGATTTCATGGTCGAGCGGCTGCTCATAAGCCACACATCACGCCGGTAAATGCCAAACGACGCCTCGCTTGGTGTAAGGGGCGTAAGCATTGGACGATTGAACAGTAGAAAAATGTTGTATGGAGTGAGGAATCACAGTACACAATGTGGCGATCCGATGGCAGGGTGTGGGTATGGCCAGTGACCGGTGAACCTCATCTGCCAGCGTGTGTAGTGCCAACAGTAAAATTCAGAGGCGGTGGTGTTATGGTGTGGTCGTGTTTTTCATGGAGGGGTTTTGCACCCCAATTGTTGCTTTTGCGTTGTAGTATGACAGCACAGGCCTACGTTGATGTTTTAAGCACCTTCTTGATTCCCTCTGTTTAACAGCAATTCGGGGATGGCAATTGCATCTTTCAACACGCTCGAGCACTTGTTCATAATGCACGGCCTGTGACGCTTACACGGCAATAACATCCCTGTAATGGACTGGCCTGCATAGAGTGCTGACCTGAATCCTACAGAACACCTTTGGAATGTTTTGGAACGCCGACTTCGTGCCAGGCCTCACCGACCGATATCGATACCTCTCCTCAGTGCAGCACTCCGTGAAGAATGGGCTGCCATTCTCTAAGAAACTTCCCAGCACCTGATTGAACGTATGCCTGCGAGAGTGGAAGCTGTCATCAAGGCTAAGGGTGTGCCAACACCATATTGAATTCCAGCAATATCGATGGAGGGCGCCACGAAGTTGTAAGTCATTTTCAGGCAGTGTACAAGTGCAGACGAGATGTATCAGTTTTAGTAGTCTGCATGATGATTGCTCACGTAAAGAGAAGAGAATGAAGGACTATTGGTCTGCAGAATTCGAATCGAGAACAGCGGCAAACATGAGTAACTTAGAAGTAGATACCCTCGGAGGCGTAGTGAAGCAACTTAAATCACTTAATAAAAGCAGGTCTTCCGCTCCAGATTGTGAAATCTGCAATTGATCTTAAATAATGAAAAGTGTGAGATAATCCCCCTGAGTGCTAAAGGGAATCCGTTAAACTTCGTTTACAGATAAATCAATCAAATCTAAAGGGTGTAAATCCAACTAAATACCTAGGAATTACAATTACGAAAACTTAAATTAGAAAGAACACATAGAAAGTGTTGTGATGAAGGCGAACGAAAGACTGCGCTTTATTGGCAGAACATTCACAAGATGCAATAGATCTACTAAAGAAAATGCCTGCCTTAAGCTTGTCTGGCCTATTTTGGAGTACTGCTGCGATTCTGTCGGTGTAGGGTCCTTACCACACGGGATTCACAAAGTACAATGAAAAAGTTCGAAGAAGAGCAGGGCGTTTTGTACTATCGATAAATAGGGGAGAGAGTGTCACGGACATGATATGGGATTTATTGTGGACATCATTAAAAGAAAGGCCTTTCTCGTTGCGGTGGGATTTTCTCACGAAATTTCTCCTCCGAATACACCCAAAATATTTTGTTGACACCGACCTACACAGGGAGAAATGATCATCGTAATAAAATAAAGGAAATCGGAGCTCGCGTGCAAAGATACAGGAGTTCGACAGAGGAATAATTATTACTGTGAAAGTGGTTCGATGAACCCTTTGCCAGGCAGTCTTGCAGAGTATCCGTGTAGACGAAGATGTAACCTTCTTTCTGAAAGTAATGCCTAGGGACAGATTTTTGACAGTTCTTCGAATGTTACATTTTAGTGATGAAGGCGTTTTGGGAGATGCTTAGAGGGCGAATGGGCTTCTTAAAATAAAGCACATCGTGAATTTTTTCACAGAGAAATTCAAGTCTATTCTTAATTCATTCAGAGTTTTATGCATTGACAAGTCTCCAATGCTTTGCAAACTTCTTTTAAAACCGTATATACCAAGCATAAAGCACAGATCTGGAATAAAATTGTGTATATTGTGCGATGTTGAAACTAGATTTATTTTGGAAATTATATTGGACACAGGAAGAGGAACAGAAATTGACGATACTTCCGGCCTTGATGTTTCTGGCGCTCTTGTAAGAAGTCTCTTGAAACCTTACTTCACCAAAAAAATTTACGTAATTATCAAGTAATTCAATACAGCAAAATTATTTGGTGAGAAAATAGCAGACCAATACCTTGTTATATTTCAAAAATCTATGTAGTTTAACAGTCCCGAAATAACTTAGTCTAGAGAAGCAGGCAGTGTATAAAAACTTTGTCTCTAAAGGTTAAAAAATGATCCAGCGTCCTGTGGCTAACAGAAGTGGGTCGGGGGATACTTTTGATGAATGCCCTTCATACGTGTCGATCCAGCTCTAGTACTTATTTATGCTTAATTGAAGTGCACTCATAACGCCGGCCAGTCGGTTCTCATGTAACGATGCGTACTTACTAATAGTGTTAAAGAAGTCCGTTCAGTATTTCGCAAAGTATACGCGATGTTGTTACGTAGGATCGTCGAATGACTGTGCAGGTAATTACCGCTGCGAGAGCCTGTTCGTTGCTAACGAACGTTCGTAGTGTTTCGAGGCGGAAATTCCATGGAAATTATTTTGCACAAGCCGACCTGCGGGCAAGCTAAATAATAGCCTTCGTCTCGTGGGGCAGATACTGCGAAGCTGGGCTCATATTGACCACAAAACAGTTGTGAAAATTGCTTTGAAACATTCCAAAGTCGACCTCGTTCGCTCACGTCTGTCACTGGGAACCCAGAAGAGTACACAATCTCCAGCATTTCATGTGTATATATGTGAAAAATGTTAAATAATTCGCCTTCTACATTAAATTGTTGGTCCCGCTGTTTGGGCTTGTCTGCACGCGGATCTTAAGGATACTATAGGAGATGTCTAATGAAACTCTGTAGCGCTGAAATGAACATTTCAAATGATATCCGTCTTACTTATTGTGAGATTAAACAATTGCGCTGGTAATTATGGCTTCAACTTCTTTCTATCTATTTCGCGAACGATTAAAGTTTCATGCTTAAACTACATCGTTACTTTGCTTTAAACTGTCTTTAAGCAATTTATTTCTTTTGTTTTTGCCGAAGGTTTAACTTTTCAATGTAAATAGCACTACCACCTTTACTGAGAGCTTTCTGCACTTTTAAAATTGATAGTAGGTGACATATTACCAGGAGAGATGCCCCAATCCTGCATTTTTTTAAACCTATTTATTTTAACAGACTCAGTTGAAAATTGTCACAAATGATTGCTAGTTTCGAGCACACAATGACCAACTTCAGACCTATAACTAAAAAAAACAGTAAGTATCTAATTATTTACTTTCTTCGTTTCGACTGTTTAGGACCACTGGTGACTTGTTTAATACATCTCGTTTCTTCTCAACAACTCTTCATTCTCTCGCTCCTCTTGTCCGGTGATTATTGATAGAACCATAACAGGGAGAGGTATCTTAACATGCTCCATTATTACACACATCAAAAATGGTTTTGCATCACCCCAGTTCCCAGAACTCATGAAGATAGACGTTGACTGTGGATATTGTATCACAGACACAGTCCCTCTGACTGTTCCGAGGTGTCACTAAACCCGCCCAAAGATGTAAACAACCGCGCATGAGCAGGGCCTATTAGACGGAGGGGGTCCGATAGCAGATCAGTTCGAGTCATTCCACCAGGAAGGAGGTACACGGCTCGTGAAGCCTTTAGTTCAAGCATGCCTAGACGGTAAATAACGCGGTTCGATCGCGTCCGCATTGTTACTCTGTGTGCCAGGAAGGGCTCTCAGCAAGGGAAGTGTCCAGGCGTCTCGGAATGAACCAAAACGATGATGTTCGGACATGGAGGCGATACAGAGAGACAGGAACTGACGAAGACATGCCTCGCTCAGGCCGCCCAACGGCTGCTACTGCAGTGGATGTCCGCTAACTTCGGATCATGGCTCAGAGAAATCCTGACGGCGACGCCACCACGTTGAATAATGCTTTCCGTGCAGCCACAGGACGTCGTGGCTCAAACTGTGCGCAATGGGCTGAATGATATGGAACTTCACTCCCGACGTCCATGGCGAGGTCCATCTTTGCAACAACGACATCATGCAGCGCGGTACAGATGGGCCCAACAACATGCCGAATGGACCGATCAGGATTGGCATCACGTTATCTTCACCGATGAGTGTCGCATATGCCCTCACCTAGACAACCGTCGGAGACGTGTTTGGAGGCAACCTGGTCAGGCTGAACCCCTTTAGACACACTGTCCAGCGAGTGCAGCAAGGTGGAGGTTCCCTGCTGTTTTGGGGTGGCATTACGTGGAGCCGTCGTACGCTGCTGGTGGTCATGGAAAGTGCCGTAACGGCTGTACGATACGTGAATGCCATCCTCCGACCGATAGTGCAACCATATCGGCGGCATATTGGCGAGGCATTCGTCTTTATGGACTACAATTCGCGACCCCATCGTGCACATCTTGTGAATGACTTCCTTCAGGATAACGACATCGCTCGACTAGAGTGGCCAGCATGTTCTCCAGACATGAACCCTATCGAACACGCCTGGGGTAGTTTGAAAAGGGCTGTTTATGGACGATGTGACCCACCAACCACTCTGAGGGATCTACGCCGAATCGCCGTTGAGGAGTGGGACAATCTAGACCAACAGTGCCTTGAAGAACTTGTGGATAATACGTCACGACGAATCCAGGCATGCACCAACGCAAGAGGACGTTTTACTTGGTATTAGAGGTACCGGTGTGTACAGCAATCTGAACCACCACCTCTGAAGGTCTCTCTGTACGGTGGTACAACATGCAGTGTGCGGTTTTCATGAGAAATAAAAAGGGTGGAAATGATGTTTATGTTGATCTCTATTCCAATTTTCTGTTCAGGTTCCAGAACTCTCGGAACCTTTGATATGTGTATATGCCTCCAAAGGTGTTGAATCCACAGCATGATTTCCCAGCCTTCTTACAACA
Source organism: Schistocerca piceifrons (assembly GCF_021461385.2). Classification (NCBI taxonomy): domain Eukaryota; kingdom Metazoa; phylum Arthropoda; class Insecta; order Orthoptera; family Acrididae; genus Schistocerca; species Schistocerca piceifrons. The sequence goes on from NC_060139.1 coordinate 945,498,948, forward strand.
AGACGTGTACCTCCCCACTATGCTGCTGAAAGTAGACTGTTTCTGGATGAACAGTTTGGAGGTCACTGAATAGGTAGGAGAGGTCCTATCGAGTGACCACCACGATCCCCTGTTCTTAAACCTCTTGAATTTTATCTGTTGGTGGTGGTAAGTTCCTATGAGACCAAACTGCTGCGGTCATCGGTCCCTAAGCTTGAACACTACTTAATCTAACTTAAACTAACTTACGCTAAGGACAGCACACACACCCATGGCCGAGGGAGGACTCGAACCTCCGACGGGGACGAGCCGCGCGAACCATGGCAAGGCACCCATACCGCGCGGCTACATTTGAAATCAAATGTGTATGAGGTAGAAACCAACAATGTAGCCCATCTTAGACGGCGTATTGACGAGGCGTGTGCCTCAACTGATCCACAGATCCTGCGACGTGTACAGCAGGACTGGCGAACAAGGCTCCGATTGTGTGTCTAGCGCAGTGGAGATCATATTGAAGCATATGCTGTGATGTCGACTCTGGCAAGTGTCCTAAACTGGAACAGGTCATAACGCCTACACGAATAAAGATATCTTAAAACAGATTTCACATCCGTATTCCTGAGAAAGAGGCAGTTGAAAATAATGTGCCTCATGATCCTGTTCCCATCTGAAACTCGTAACCCAAATCCAAGATGTCGGATTTTGAAACGACCGCCGCTGTCGCCATAGCAAGTTACGTCTCCAGCTACAGACACCCCACGCCACACGCTATTATGACAACTCACACCGTTCGACTTTCATAGGGGTATATCCAGACTTTCGCCTCACTCTGTAGTTACGGTTGAGCAGAAGAAAGCTGACACAGTCCGAAGTCATCGATCAAGACGACAGCATCATCATAGACAGGCCATAAGTGTATTAGATGTCTTAGGCAACACCTAACGTGAACATTATTTCAGCTATTCTTTAAGCGACGATTGTTGTAAATTCGTCCGTATCAGGTAATATTTTAGCTTTCGGAGACAGTTGTAAATACTCAGAACATTCCTGCGGAAGTGGATTGTTGGAAGTTAATCTTCATATCTATATTGTAATAAAGTGCACTAGTATTGCATGTATTGTAGTTCCACTTAATCTCCTCGTGGAACAAACAAAAGAACCCACCGATGCACTAGTGAGTGTATTTTTGCCCGCCACAGCAAGTACCATGGAAATTACTCCCTGACGCTTTAACCCAAGTTCTGTCGTCTTGTTCCTTCTTCTAGTCGGTGTTTTCAGAATAGTCTTTTTATTGTCGTTTCTCCGGAGAACCTCCTCATTTCTTATCTTCATTAGTTCACTTAATTTTTTAGCATCCTTCTGTGAAACCTCACCCGACCCCCTTCGACTCTGTTCTTTTCTGGTTTACCCACAGTTCATGATTCACATCCGTACAAAGCTGTACTCCAGACATACTTTCTCAGAAATTTCTTCCTCCAATCAATGCATGTATTTGGTACTAGTAGACTTCTTTCAGCTATGAATTCTCTCTTTGTCTGTGTTAGTCTCATTCTTCGTCCGTCATGTGTTACTTTGGTTCATACAAGGTAGCAGACGTCTTACACTTCGTTTACTTTGTGATCTCCAATTTCGATGCTAATTAGTAGCTAATCTCGTCTCTGATACTACTCCTTATTTTCATCTTTCTTTGGTTTACTTTCAGCCCATATTCTGCGCTCATTACACTGTTGACACCATTCAACAGGTTCTGTAATACTTCCCTCCTTTACTGAGAACAGCAATGTCATGAGCTAATCTTATCATGGAGATCTTCCCGCAGGGAAGTTTAATACCACTTCTTAACCTTATAAGGAGGCCTTATTTGGTTGGAATAACGCAAAAAAATGTAGAACACACAGTAAAATCCCGTGGTTTCTACAGGGCAGCAAGCAGTCATCTACTCCGGGGTCGAAGTACAGCGAACTTCTACATGTGTGATTGGGTGCACGGCCTTACTTTTTGCGACGTCTTAATGTCAGTGGTAGCACAGCGGTTCTTTTTATAATGTCTGAACATGTGTTACGGTGACAGAGAAACGAAATGGGTCTTATGGCCTCCACACGCAAACAACGAATCGCAGAAATTCGTCGCCAGATCGTGCTGTCCATTCGCAGGTAGTATGTGTGTGTGTGTGTGTGTGTGTGTGTGTGTGTGTGTGTGGACAATTGTAGATCACAGCGATGTTTTGCCAATCGCACGGACTTCCCTTGCAATCTGATGAATCGCATATGAGATCTGACAATATGGCTGGCTGGCTGAGACTCATTTTTCTACACTACTGGCCATTAAAATTGCTACACCACGAATATGACGTGCTACAGACATGAAATTTAACCGACAGGAAGAAGATGCTGTGATATGCAAATGATTAGCTTTTCAGAGCATTCACACAAGGTTGGCGCCGGTGGCGACACCTACAACGTGCTGACATGAGGAAAGTTTCCAACCGATTTCTCATACACAAACAGCAGTTGACCGGCGTTGCCTGGTGAAACGTTGTTGTCATGCCTCGTGTAAGGAGAAGTGCGTACCATCGCGTTTCCGACTTTGATGAAGGTCGGACTGTAGCCTATCGCGATTGCGGTTTATCGTATCGCGACAGTGCTGCTCGCGTTAGTCGAGATCCAATGACTGTTATCAGAATATCGAATCGGTGGGTTGAGGAGGGTAATACGGAACGCCGTGCTGGATCCCAACGGCCTCGTATCACTAGCAGTCGAGATGACAGGCATCTTATCCGCATGGCTGTAACGGATCGTGCAGCCACGTTTCGATCCCTGAGTCAACAGATGGGGACGTTTGCAAGACAACAACCATCTGCACGAACAGTTCGACGACGTTTGCAGCAGCTCGGAGACCATGGCTGCAGTTACCCTTGACGCCGCTTCACAGACAGGAGCGCCTGCGATGGTGTACTCAACGACGAACCTGGGTGGACGAATGGCAAAACGTCATCTTTTCGGATGAATCAGGTTCTGTTTACAGTATCATGATGGTCGCATCCGTGTTTGGCGACATAGCGGTTAACGCACATTGGAAGCGTGTATTCGTCACCGCCATACTGGCGCATCACCCGGCGTGGTGGTATGGGATGCCACTGATTACACGTCTCGGTCACTTCTTTTTCGCATTGACGGCACTTTGAACAGTGGACGTTACATTTCAGATGTGTTACGACCCGTGGCTCTACGCTTTATTCGATCCCTACGAAACCCTACATTTCAGCAGGATAATGCACGACCTCATGTTGCAGGTCCTGTACGGGCCTTTCTGGATACAGAAAATGTTCGACTGTTGCCCTGGCCAGCACATTCTCCAGATCTCTCACCAATAGAAAACGTCTGGTCAATGGTGGTCGAGCAACTGGCTCGTCACAATACGCCAATCACTACTCTTGATGAACTGTGCTATCATGTTGAAGCTGCATGGGCAGCTGTACCTGTACACGCCATCCAAGCTCTGTTTGACTCAATGCCCAGGCGTATCAAGGCCGTTATTACGGACAGAGGTGGTTGTTCTGGGTACTGATTTCTCAGGATCTATGTACCTAAATTGCGTGAAAATGTAATCACATGTGAGTCTAGTATAATATATTTATCCAATGAATACCCGTTTATCATCTGCATTTCTTCTTGGTGTAGCAATTTTAATGGCCAGTAGCGTATTTATTAAGCGTAGTTACGTGTTTTTTCCGTCATGACCCCTAGTTGTTCAGGTAACATAAGCCACTTTGTAAAATGCAGTTGTCAGAGGAATTTCCACTTACATTAACATCTCAACACTAAAGGGGGGGGGGGGGGAATATTACATTGCTACGAAAGCATCGTAAATATTTCTGCTCCTAATTTTATTCAAAGGAAGACATAGTGTATGCATTAGTTAATTACAGTTATTAGATCTCCAGTGGTATGTTACGTTCCAGTTAAGAACAAGTATCCTGTTTTATATCCTACTGCAACCGTAAATCTTGCGAGGGGTTACTAATCTAAGGTTAACAGGGAGTACAAATATAAAAACGCTGACACCCTCAGGTTTTTCAGTGATTAGCATTTTGAACGTTGTGCTGTAGAAGCAGAAAGTCATACTAAGTCCATCGCAACAATCACGATGTAGAGAACTCCTTCTGGATCTGTGAAGCTAGACGCATAATTGATGATAATTGATGATAAGGTAAGTGAACCTTCTAATTTACATGTTTCGAACTTACTTATTCCACAGCTGCAATAAAATCCTTGTCATTTCACATATCTAACTCTCTCCGAAACAATTTACAACAAGAATTATGCAAACCAGCAATGCTGCATTTGATAACATTTCTATAGACACAACGAGATTTCAAAACCACTTTAACTTACAGTTAAAGTAAAAAAAAATGTTATTGAAGTATGAACTGACGACCTTAGAAAGTATTTGTCAAATACAATGAGGAAAGATGCACGCAAAATGATTTGAAAAGTTTTTTCCTGGGAACTGTAGGCTAAGTTACGGGATAGAAGTTTAATAAATTACAGTTCCCCCATCCCCCCTTTTTTTGCATGTATTAGTGGGCAAACAGAGATCAATTGCCGCTACTGTTAAACACAACTGTTAATTTTCCGCAGCAGATCTTCGCGGGAGTGGCCTTCGAAATAGTGGCCGATTGCCTGGTAAATCGCTCGTGTGCGGCGGGATCGAAGCCAGCGGTCGACTGCAGGAGGTATCGCTAGCGATCCGTCGCTCGTGCGTGGGGAAGCAGTGCTTGGAAAAAGTGGCCGTGGTCTACGCGAGATTGACGTAAGAGCAGCAGCCGTAGCATTAGACGTAATAGCGGTGTCGCCCGACAAGGTCAGCCGTCGCGCTGAGCGCTACGGACAGGCGTGCGAAAGAGAATGGCCGATGGAAAAGCGTGTGGGAGAATCCGACCGCGTGGAGAGTGCAAAACGCGAGACAGGAGGTGGAAAATGCCAGACGGAAAGGGGGGAAAGTACGGCGATGAGCGGAACTGAGCCGTCCGCGAAGGTCACGCCAACCGTCAACGGAAAGTCAAAGCTGAGTTCTCTGTGATATCTGTCTAAACTCCGTCAGGCTTCTGTCTGGTTTGATGAGGCCCACCATGAGTTCATCTCCTGTGTCAACCTTTTCATCTCAGAGTGGCACTTGCAATCTACGTCCTCAAATGAATTCCGCTCTCTGTCTCCCCTTACAGTTTGTACCCTCTGCATTACCCATTAGTACCAAGGAAATTATTCCCTGGCGTCTTAACAGACGTCCTAGCTTCCTGCCCGTTTCTCTTCTCACTGTATTCCATACATTCCTTTCCTCACCGATTCTGCAGAGAAGCTTGTCATTCCTTACCTTATCTGTCCATCTAACTTTCAGAATTTTTCTGTAGCATGTAATGTTATGTATGCCTCACTGCTTTTTTTTCTTTTTCTTTAACTGATTTGTGCCTGATTTTATTCTGAGAAGCTCAGTAATGTATGTATATACCGAAAATGTAAATGTGATTCAAAAAGTACTTGAAGTGAAGTGAAGCGCAGCTGGACAGCAAGAAACTCGTTAGCGCGCAATACCCACAACGATAGTATTAGAGAATCTTTGAGTATGGACTCAAAAAAGACAATTGATTTTATTAAAAAAAAAGACTTAATCTGTATCTTGTGGAAAAAGTACGTGTTGCTAGGCCGTCGCTCAGAACGTATTGTTACATTTAATGAAAATTGATATTTTAGTGATAAAACCGAGTGAAGAATGTGTAAGAGTTGCCAAACATTTATGTATACAAATTTTCTGGAAGTTAAGAATAGAAATATCTTGTTTTTGGAAAAGGAGGTGAACTTCATTGTCGTCGCCGCCTATTAATTGACAGAATTGTAAGTGTACAAAGTTCACTAAAATACCGGAAAAGAAATGCATTCTCTATAGTTTTCATTCAATAAGTAAGAACCTTTCATAATTTCTTAATTACATTAATTGGCTTATGTTCTTGTACAACAGTATGGTGCTGAACTCCACTGACCAATTTTGATGTAGCAGGACGTGTAGTCTGAAGGAAGTTTGTGTGTCAAGCAATCTCCTTTTCTCACGAAAAGCAGATTGCTGTTTGATCTTACTTACTTGCAACAGTGATCCCTTAGGTATGAAAAGCTACGAAAACTTTGGCTCAAAGCTATCCGCAATACGGACAAGTAACTAACAGAGTCGTATTTTAAACCTTAAAGAACAATAACTTCCACCAAATTTCAATTCGTCAACAACTGGTGCAGAAGCTGATCATTCAAGGAGGCAGCAACCAAAATTCAGGAACCAGTTACGACTTAAAGTAAAAATCTCAATCAAAAATCAATCTCTCTCTCTCCAAACACATATATAAATATTCATAATATTATTTAAAAAAAGGTCATTTTACAAGCACCACATCTCAAATGCTTCGATTGTCTTCTGTTTCGATTTTACCACAGTCCATGTCTCACTCCCATACAATGCTGTTCTCCAAACGTACATTCTCAGCAACTTCTTCCTCAAATTAAGACCCACGTTTGATACTAGTAGACTTCTCTTGGCCAGGAATGCCTCCGTCCGTCATGGGTTATTTTGCAGCCTAGGCAGCAGAATTCCCTAACTTCGTTTACTTCGTGATCACCAACTCTAATGTTAAGCTTCCCACTGTTCTCATTTCTGCTACTTCTAATCACTCTCGTCTCTCTTCAATTTATTCTCAATCCATATTCCGCACTCATTAGACTGTTTATCCCATTCAACACATCCTATAATTCTTCTTAATTTTCACTGATGGCAGCAATGTCATCAGCGGACCTTATCACTGATATCCTTCCACCTTGAATTTTAAGCCACTCTCGAACCTTTCTTTTGTTTTCATTACATCTTCAATGTACATATCCGGCAGCAGAGGCGAAAGAGTGCATCCCAGTCTTACAGCCTTATTGACCCGAGCACTTCATTCTGTGTTTCCACACTAATTGTTCCCTCTTGTTTCTTGTACATATTGTACATCACCCGTCTTTCCCTACAGCTTACCCCTACTATTCTCAGAATTTCGAGCATCTTGCGCCATTTTACACTGTCGAACGCTTTTTCCAAATACGCAGATTCTATGAAAGTGTCTTGATTTTTCTTCCGTCTTGCTTCCATTATCAGCTGCAACCTTTCCTAAAGCCAAACTGATCGTCAACTAACAGTTCCGCAATTTAATTTTCCTTTCTTCTATATGTTATTCTCGTCAGCTCCTAGCATGCATGAGCCGTTGAGCTGACTGTGCGTTAAGTCTCGTTCTTGTCGGCTCTAGCAATCTTGGGAATTGTGTGGATGATGTTTTTTCAAAAGTCTGATGGTATATCGCCACTCTCATACATTCTACGAACCAAGGTTTCTTATAGTTTTGTTGCCACTTTCTCGATGAGTTTAGAAATTTCTATGATATCCTATATATCCCTTCTGTCTTATTTGATCTTAAGTCTTCCAATGCCATTTTAAATTTGAATACTGTATCCCCTATCTCATCCCTATCGACTCTTGTGCGCCTTTGATCACGTCATTCAGATAAGCCCTCCCACTCACACAAGCTCTTAATGTGCCTTGAACCTCTGTCCGCTTCTCCGCCAAGGCCGTTGTTAGAATGAGGGTGACTTCTTATGCCGGGAGTCTTCGGCCGCCACTCGCTGATGATTTTTATTCAGAAATAAGCAGTTTCGGGGTTCGCACCCGGACTGTGGACGTTTTGATTACTAATCAAAGACGCTACGCCTAAACAACGGGTCATTCCAAACTCATAGAGTGCTCATGGAGTACGTATATCCATGGACTGTACATTCAGATGCTTTCTTGTCGCCAACATACACTGACGAAAATGGGGAGTGTTACACCTGCACCAGACGCTGCCAAACTGATACGGCACTAAGCCCATGCCAGTGGGATACGTTAATTAGAATTTCAACCTCATGCGAGCTTATTTTCAGTAAAGGCGAAAACCATTCCTAAGGATGAAAAATTCGGATGAATGAGAGTAGGAATCACCGGCCATTGTGGCCGAGCGGTTCTAGGCGCTTCAGTCCGGAACCGCGCTGCTGCTATGGTCGCAGGTTCGAATCCTGCCTCGGGCTTGGATGTGTGTGATGTGCTTAGGTTAGTTAGGTTTAAGTAGTTCTAAGTCTAGGGGACTGATGACCTCAGATGTTAACTCCCATAGTGCTTAGAGCCATTTTTAGAGTAGGAATCGCACACCGAGGGTTACGTACAAACTTAGTTATGTTTATAAAAATGGCTCTGAGCACTATGGGACTTAACATCTATGGTCATCAGTCCCCTAGAACTTAGAACTACTTAAACCTAACTAACCTAAGGACAGCACACAACACCCAGCCATCACGAGGCAGAGAGAATGCCTGACCCCGCCGGGAATCGAACCCGGGAACTATGTGTATGGATAGTCCATTCATACGGCCAAGATATCGGTTCCGGGAATTCCAAGAGTTCCGGCAATCTTCAAAAAAAATATTTTCGTGTGTGATGTAACTGTAAATTAAGAATTTTCGGATTTTTCCTTTAGACGTACTGTGAAACGTTGCTTCTTGTCAAATTTCATGATTCTGGGGAAGTATCCTACATGTTTTGATGAATGAGTTTGAGAGTATCAAAATATTTGACATAAATGGCCGTGTCTCTTTACTGCTGTCGCTTCGAAGCTTTAGTTCTTTACACTGCCATGGGACCATAGACCTTAGTATGTCAAATAAATTTTAACTTGATACGTCTATCCATTGCTTAACAAGCGACCGTAGACCTTAGTACGGGATATAAGTTTCAGCTTGATATGTATACACGTTCCTAAAAAAAAAGTTTGTCTGAACAGACAGATAGAAAGACAGTCAGAAGACAAAGGACAAAAACCTTTTTTCATGTGATATAATTGCAGATTAACATTTTTTAAATTTTTTACTTTACTTCTACAATGTAACCTTCTTCTTGCCAATTTTAATGATTCCCGGTCAACGGAAAGCACCCTAAACATTTCGATGAGTGAGTTAGCGAGTATGAAAATATCTGACATAAATGGTCGTATCTATTGACAGCATTGACTTAGAAACTTCAGCTTTTTATACCACCCACGAGCCATAGACCTTAGTATGTGACACAAATTTCAACTTGATGCGTCTACCCGTTCCTGAAAAAAGGGTTTTTAACAGTCGGACAGGCAGGCAGAGAGACGGACAACAGAGCGATGCCATAAGCGTTCCGTTTTTACCGGCTGTGGTGCGGAATACTGTAATTGGTATGGGTTCATGCTGGCTACTGAGTGTGTCTAACATTATTGGAGCTGTTCAGGTGGAGGAATGCAGGTTCAGTTCATACACATCTTTTGGACTTACAGAAACGTCGAACCACTGGCGTGATGGACCTGGGAGTATCATACAGACAGGCCACAGATATGCAGCAGTTCTATGATCACAGGAGCGGTGATGAGATGGTCTAAGGACAACGTGGCAAGAAGAGTAGGCCAGAATCCTTCCATAAGGAATACCCAACGAGAAGATCAGAAGGATTGTTCGACCGACTCAGACGAATAGATGGTTAACAACATCTGAAATATGGACATACAGTACTGGCCATTAAAATTGCTACACCACGAAGATGACGTGCTACAGACACGCAATTTAGCCGACGGGAAGAAGATGCAGCGACATGCAATGATTAGCTTTTCAGAGCATTCACACAAGGTTGGCGCCGGTGGCGACACCTACAACGTGCTGACATGAGGAAAGTTTCCAAACGATTTCTCATACACAAACAGCAGCTGACCGGCGTTGCCTGCTGAAACTTTGTTGTGATGCCTCGTGTAAGGAGGAGAAATGCGTACCATCACGTTTCCGACATTGATAAAGATCTGATTGTAGCCTATCGCGATTGCAGTTTATCGTATCGCGACACTGCTGCTCGCATTGGTCGAGATCCAACGACTGTTAGCAGAATATGGAAATCGTGGGTTCAGGAGGGTAATACGGAATGCCGTGCTGGATCCCAACGGCCTCGTATCACTAAAGTGCGCGTCATTTATGTTGGCGGCCGAGTTTAGGTTCGTTCTGCGCATCTGACGTCACAAAACACAGTCAGCCAATGAACAGAGAACGACGTTGCCACATCTCGACTGCAGTGCAGAACATGGACGAGTGTCTTCAGTTTTTGAAACGTTCAGTCATAAATAAAGTAATAGAACAAAAGCAATGTTTTGATAGCAGACATTCTTTTATAGAAAGTTTGGAAAAAGCATTCTTTATACCAATTGCTTCATATTCTATTAATTAATTAAACCAAACAAGCAATAAGACTCCTAATTCAGGCGATAGCAAGGAAAGGTGTTTGTATCACTCTCACGAACTGCTTTTTCGCAATAAAGAACAGTGGTAATTGTTTATTTCCCATTGTACTTCGACGAAGCGTGAATAATTCATAGTCATACCAACAGTGTTTGCGAGTATTTTGCGTGACGTGTTATAGACCTCATGGCGGTATGCAGTCACACGAGGTGCCTTAGCGTAACGGTTAAGGTGTTGGGCTGCTACACGAAAGGTGAGGAGTTCAAACCTTATGCAGTGCTTAATATTTTCATTATTTATCGAAGTGCCTTACTTCACGAATTATATTCGTTTGAATGCAGTTTTTTGAAATTTCTAGTGCTTTATCTCTTCATTAACCCTTTCGCTGCTGCAGACACGTGCTCCCCGCATTCCGCGCTGTGCGCGATTTTGTCATCACTGCACTGCTCGCCTGTTCAGACACATGGTGTTCCCACTGCTTTGACACACTTATCATTCGATTTCACAAAAACTATTTGGCCTAAAAATTTGATTTTTACACGTCTTCTTGACTGATACCTTCCCCCCATAAATGGCTTAATTTTGTTTCGATGTTCAACGCAGTTATTATGCAGCACTAAATGTAGTAAACCATTGCACGAAATTTTGAAGAGTTTGCTGAGGTAGAAGTCCATAGCGTATACTTTCCGTATGGTCGATTTTAGTTGCCACAATGTTGAGAATGAAATGTGGACAAGATAACTAAATTTCATATAAAATTTACTGTATAACAATATCTCATTTAATTTAAGTACGACATAGGTGTCGTATGTAATATTGAGAAATATTCCGTGTTTCGCGACTATAATAAAAGTATTATTTACACCGGACGCGTTTGGCTTTATTTTAAAGCACTTCAAACAAGGAAAGGTATGGCACATACACAATGGTACTCATGTTCTCTTTCTCGTTTTTGTTCCAAAGTCGCTGTTTTACCAATGGTACTGAAATATATTCCTCTTCTGCAACTGTAATAAGGGACTTGTTTAGACCAGACGCGTTTCTCTCTTTTGAAGCATCTTCAGTGGACAGTATTTTGTCTCCTCCATTGCCAAGTCACCTTTCGTAGTTTTGTGCTGCGGTAACACAATATTCAACGTTTGTGTTGGCAGAACAGTGTTTTAGCAAATAAATGATGTTTGTGTGTGCCACACACAAAAATTATATTTGACATAGCTCAGAGCACTTCACTGATAGACGGTATATTCAAGTCCTAATGTTTTTGTAAGTCCAAAGTTTTGTTTCATGTATTTTGTCTACTTCCTTTTGATTGATTGAAGTGCTTTAAAATAAAGCCAAACGTGCTCAGTGTTAATAAAACTTTTGTTACAGTCGCGAAAGACGGAATATTTCTCAATATTACATACGACACTTATGTGGTACTTAAATGAGCTATTGCTATGCAGTAAATTTTATATGAAATTTAGGTATCTTGTCCACATTTCATTCTCAACATTGTGGCAACTAAAATCGACCATACGGAAAGTATACTCTATGGACTTTTACCTCTGCAAACTCTTCCAAATTTCGTGCAATGGTTTACTATATTTAATGCTGCATAATACCTGCGTTGGACATCGAAACAAAATTAAGTCATTTATGGGGGGAAGGTATCAGTCAAGAACATGTGTAAAAATCTAATTTTTGGGCCAAATATTTTTGTGGAATCGATTGATAAGAGTGTCAAAGCAGTCGGAACACGATGTGTCTGCACAGGCGAGCAGTGCAGTGACAAAATCGGGCACAGCGCGGAATGCAGCGAGCACGTCTTTGTAGCAGCGAAAGGGTTAATGCGGCCGTGGTGGCTTTACTTCATGAACTGCGCGCTCCCCCCTACACATAAGCTTGCGAACTATGCTATACTATGGCGCTGCTTCTATTGGCGCGTGCGTCGTGTGCAACTGGCAACGCAGCAATCTCCCGCGTCTGGGCGGGCATGCGCGAGCCACCAAGATAAAAGAATTGAACTATAGCAGTCGAGGTGACAGGCATCTTATCCACATGGCTGTAACGGATCCTGCAGCCACGTCTCGATTCCTGCGTCAACACATGGGGACGTTTGCAAGACAACAACCATCTGCACGAACAGTTCGACGACATTTGCAGCAGTATGGACTGTCAGCTCGGAGACCATGGCTGCGATTACCCTTGACGCTGCATCACAGACAGGAGCGCCTGCGACGTTGTACTCAACGACGAACCTGGGTGCACGAATGACAAAACGTCATTTTTTCTGATGAATCCAGGATCTGTTTACATCATCAAGATGGTCGCATCCATGTTTGGCGACATCGCGGTGAACGTACATTGGAAGCGTTTATTCGTCATCGCCATACCGGCGTATCACCCGGCGTGATGGTATGGGGTACCACTGATTACACGTCTCGGTCACCTCTTGTTCTCATTGACGGCACTTTGAACAGTGGACGTTACATTTGAGATGTGTGCGACCCGTCGCTCTACCCTTCATTCGATCCCTGCGAAACCCTACATTTCAGCAGGATAAGGCACGACCACATGTTGCAGGTCCTGTACGGGTGTTTCTGGATACAGAAAATGTTCGACTGCTGCCCTGGCTAGCACATTCTCCAGATCTCTCGCCAATCTGGTCAATGGTGACCGAGCAACTGGCTCCTCACAATACACCAGTCACTACTCTTGATGAACTGTGGTATCGTGTTGAAGCTGCATGGGCAGCTATACCTGTACACGCCATCCAAGATCTGTTTGACTCAATGCCCAGGCATGTCAAGGCCGTTATTACGGCCAGAGGTGGTTGTTCTGGGTACTGATTTCTCAGGATGTATGAACCCAAATTGCGTGTAAATGTAATCACATGTCAGTTCTAGTATAATATATTTGTCCAATGAATACCCGTTTATCATCTGCATTTCTTCTTGGTGTAGCAATTTTAATGGCCAGTAGTGTATGTTACAGTCAGAGTGTTGCCACGAATCGTTTAGAGCAGATAACTGGAAGCTGGATTGAGATCTCTAGTTGCCACGCCTCGTGTAGTACTGACATAATTCCAAAGACAAAAAGAGTAGCACACTGTAGAGCCAGAGGCAACTGGGATGTTAAGTGGCAATCTGAGGTATTCGGCTATGAAACTCACTTCTGTTTGTTTCGGCCAGGTCGACCCCAATATGCCCGTAGATGGCGTGATGGAAGGTCACAGAAATCGACAGTTCTCGAGACCTGTATCCCTCTAACTCCTGAAATCATGGTGTGGGGAGTTGTTGGTCACGACATAAAAACTGATTTCGCAATTGTTGAAGGGAGGCGAAAATGCTCATCAGTATGTGACAAGATGATACCCTCCATTACCAGTACCAAATGGTGTATTCCAGCAGGATAAAGCAAGACCTCATACCGTAGATCACATCACAAACGCATTGATTGGTCTACTCAGTTCACTAATTCGTCAGTCATAGAGCATATCCGGGATGCGATGGGAAAATATACTGTCATACCAGTCTCCAGCCAGCGATCTTCATGTTTTTCAAACATCTGGATGACATATGGAGACTGTTTGCTTCCACGCCATATCCAATACTGTAGTTTATTCGAGCTCGTGAGGTCACACGTCATACTAATGTTTATTATGGACATCATTTTGGAATATAAGGAAAATTTAATGATTTAATACCTGTTAAGTAACGGGCGTCTGCACAAAGAGTGTTAAATATCGGGCTGATGCTTCCTGCTGTAATTCCTTACGTTTCTGTAAGTGTGCGCTGTCTACAAAATCACATGACTTTGATATGGCGAAACGTTAGCCTGTAAGTGCCCTGAAGATCCTGATCACCATCACATCGCTAGTACAGGCAGATCCCAATGGAGAGCGCCATTGATTTTCACACCCTTTTACAAGCATCTTAATGAATTGCTTCCGATACTTGGAATGAACCTGGATTAGAGCTCTGACGAGACAAATTCAAGGGCATTTTGTTTGTTTGCGAGAACTGTCAGAGATTATATATCGGTATTTTTTGCCGTAGGAAAAATAGCTAAAATGAAGGTTGGCTGATCACCTGGTCCTGGAATTTACCTGTGGAATCACTGAAAACTGGAGGACACCATTTGAAGAAAAAAATAACGCAACATATGAGCAACGTTTGTCAAGGATTCAAACACTATCAGAGGGGAAAAGAGCACATATAGTGTCCGTTTTGAAGAAGGGGAATAGATGAGATAGTAAATGCTACATAGATATTAACGTGAATTGAACAATGAGCAGCTTGTTTAGCAAAATTGTATGTTCGAAAATAAGGCAGAATGTTGACCACCATATGGGGAATGACCAGAGTGGATTTAGAGAGACCAGACTCTGCACAAAGTACTTCTTTATTTTATAAAAGCTAGTGAAGAAAGGAGTTACACATTGCCTTTAAAGATTTAACAATGGCTTATGAGTTATGACACGGTTCCTAGAACAAAGTTGCGGGAGGCTTTGATGACCAGCTTTTATAGATGATTAGGGAAATACACAAAGATAATACACACTGAGGGATTGCGATATGTACATAAATACAGATGGCGGTAGTATCGTGCACGTAAGATATAAATCGAGTACATTGGCGAAGCTGTCATTTGCACTCAGGTTATTGATGTGAAAAGATTTCCGACGTGATTACGGCCGTATGACGGGAATTAACAGACTTTGAACGCGGATTGGTTGTTGGAGCTAGATGCATGCGACACTCTATTTCGGAAATCATTACGGAATTCAATATTCCGAGATTCACAGTGTCAAGAGTGTGCCAAGAACACCAAATTTCAGGCGTTATCGACAGCCTTCACTTAACGACAGAGAAAAGCGGCATTTGGGTAGAGTCTTCTGTGCTGACAGACAAGCAACACTGCGTGAAATAACAGCAGAAATCAATCTGGGACGTACGACGAACGTATCCGTTTAGAGAGTGCGGCGAAAGTAGGCGTTAATGGGCTATGGCAGCAGGCGACCGACGCAAGTGCTTTTGCTAACCGCACGACTTTGCCTGCAGTGCCTCTCCTGGGCTTGTGACCGTATAGGTTGGACCCTAGACGACTGTAAAACCGTGACATGGTCAGATGACTTCAAAAATGGTTCAAATGGCTCTGAGCACTATGGGACTTAACTTCTGAGGTCATCAGTCCCCTAGAACTTAGAACTGCTTAAACCTAACTAACCTAAGGACATCACACACATCCATGCCCGAGGCAGGATTCGAACCTGCGACGGTAGCGGTCGCGTGGTTCCAAACTGTAGCGCCTAGAACCGCTCGGCCACCCTGGCCAGCGTCAGATGAGTCCTGATTTCAGCTGGTAAGAGCTAATGGTAGAGTTCGGATGTTCAGTTGGTAAGAGCTAATGGTAGGGTTCGGATGTGCCGAAGACTCCACGAAGCCATGGACCGAAGTTGTCAACAAGCCACTGTGCAAGCTGGTGCGGGGCTCCATAATGGTGTGGACTGGGTCTTCTGGTCCAACTGAACCGATCTTTGGCTGGGAATGGTTATGTTCGGTTAGCTGAAGACCATCTGCAGCCATTCACTTTCATCTTCCCAAATAACATTGGAATTTTTGTGGATGACTATGCACCATGTCATCAGACCACAGTTTTTTGCGACTGGCTTGAACATTCTGGACAATTCGAGCGAATGATTTGGACACCCACGTCGCCCGACGTAAGTCCCATCGAAATTTATGGGACAAACGAGTCCTGCGCCGGCAACTCTTTCGGAGTTATGGACAGCTATAGAGCCAGCATGGCTGAATATTTCTTCTAGGGGCTTCCGACGACTTGTTGAGACCATGCCACGTCGAGTTGCTGCACAGCACACGGCAAAAAAAGGTCCGATACGATATTAGGAGGTATCTCATGACTTGTCACCTCAGAGTACTTTTGGTTTGTACTGTTGTCAGTGGGAGTGTGGAAATTTTACTTTCCGGGTGGCGCTCTGTTGTACTAGAGTTACGCTGAATGGGGTAATATTCGCCAATGCATTTGTGTTTGATGCAATTGCAAACGTTTGTGCGATGTGGCTGGGGAAGACTTGTATTTCGCGAATTACGTTGTAGCAGTTTAATTCTTGGTTAATAGAACATTATCTGGGTAGCTATTTCGTGATTGCCATACATGAACTGAGGAAATGATTACCTCACTCTTCACCCTTTTCAATGTCTGAATACAAGAATACAAATTTTCTAAAAATATTTAATACATGAGACTTTTGCTACTATTAGTGACAACAGATTTGATACAGACTTCCTCAAACGTTCAAATACTAACCCTGATAATCAAACATGCATTCTCAGATGAAATGCAGTAGCTTAACTGAAATAGGGTTTTTGACTTACTTAGTACTGAGATGGGGGAGATAGGGGATCCAGTATTAGAATCATAATGTAAAAGAGCAATGGACGACTTAAGATTAAATAAGGTAGAAAGGATAGATAACATTCCATCAGAATTCCTAAAGTTTTTTGGGGAAGTGGAACAAAACGACATTCACGTTGGTGAGTGGAATGTGTGAGTCTGACGATATACCATCAGTCGTTCGGAAAAACATCATTCGCCCAGTTCCCAATATTGCAAAAGCCGACAAGAGCGAGAATTAACGCACAGTCAGATCAACAGCTCTTGCATCCAAGTTGCTGACAAGAATAATGTACAGAAGAATGAAAAATAAAATTGAGGATCTGTTCGGTGACTACAAGTTTGGTTTTAGGAAAGGTAAAGACACCACAGAGACAGTTCTGAAGGTGCGGTTGATTATGGAAGCAAGACTGAAAAAAATCAAGACACGTCCATAGGATTTGTCGACCAGGAAAAAGCGTTCGACAATGTGAAATGGTAAGGATGTTCGAATTTCTGCGAAAAATAGTGGTAATCTATAGAGGAAGACGGGTAATGTATAAGAAACAAGAGGGAACCATAAGAGTGGAAGACCAAGAACGAAGGGCTCGGATTAAAAAGGATGTAAGGCAGGGGTATAGTCTTTCGTCCCTACTGTTCAAACTACACATCGAAGAAGCAATGATGGAAATAAAAGATAGGTTCAAGAGTGGGACTAAAATTGAGGGTGAAAAAATATCAGTGATAAGATTCGCAGATGACACTGCTATTCTCAATGAAAGTGAAGAATAAACTCAGAATATGTTGAATGGAATGAACATTCAAATGAATACAAAATAGGGATTGAGAGTAAATCGATGCACGACGAAAGTACTGAAAAGTAGAAGAAACGAGAACAGTGAGAAACTTAACATCAAAATTGATGATCACGAAGTAGATAAAGTTGGCAGCGGCCTTACCGCAGTGGATACACCGGTACCCGTCAGATCACCGAAGTTAAGCGCTGTTGGGCGTTGCCAGCACTTGGATGGGTGACCGTCCGGGCGGCCATGCGCTGTTGCCAGTTTTGGGGTGCACTGAGCCTCGTGATGCCAACTGAGGAGCTTCTCGACCGAATAGCAGCGGCTCCGGTCACAGAAAATCATCACAACGACCGGGAGAACGGTGTGCTGATCACACGCCCCTCCTATCCGCATCCGCACTGAGGATGACACGGCGGTCGGATGATCCCAATGGGCAGCTTGTGGCCTGAAGACAGAGTGCTATAAGTAGATAAAGTTAAGAAAGTCTGCTATCTAGGCAGTAAAATAAACCATAACGAACAGAGCAAGGAAGAGATCAAAAGCAGACCAGCCAAGAGATGTCTGTTAGCATCAAACATAGGTCGTAATCTGACGAAGAAATTTCTAATAATGTACGTTTGGAGCACAGTGTTGTATGGTTGTGAGACAAGAACTATGGGAAAACCGGAACAGAAGAGAATCGAAGCGTTTTAGATATGGTGCTACAGAGTAATATTGAAAATTAAGCCGTCTAATGCTTAAAGGAATGAAGAAGTCGTCTGTAGAATAGGGATGGAAAGGGACATATGGAAAACACTGACAAGAAGAAGGGACAGGATGGTACGACATCCGGTAGGACATCAGGGAATAACTTCCATGTGACTACACGGAGCTGAAGAGGGTAAACTGTAGAGGGAGACACAGATTGGAATACATCCAGGACATAATTGAGGACGTAGGTTACAATTGTTACTCTGAGATGAGAACGTTAGCACAGGAAAGGAATTAGTGGCAGGCCGCAGCAAACCAGTCAGGAGGCTGATGACTAGAAAAAAAAGAAAAAAATCTGGAACTTCACATGCTCCTTCACATGCTTCTATGCATTTATCATTGAGTGATTTGGTGTCTTGAAGCATAAAGTTAAATTACAGGTCGGGAGGTAGAGCAGAGCTGGGCTTCGTTATCTTTGCTGCGCAGGTAAGAATTAATATTAGAGCCATAACAAAACTTTATTTGGAGTATTCATGGAACAGTGAATATTTACACGCTATGTACGCTGCCCAGTCACATTAATGTGTCCACCTTGTCAAAAGCCTGAATAATCAACTTATGCAGCGCGCACAGCTGCGAGGCGTCCAGAAAGAGAATCAGTGGGGTTCTCGAGATTACCGAAAGGGATGTGGTGCCATACCGATTCCAGTGCCGTGGCCAGGTTTCTCAGAGCTCGGTCGAAGTGGTCCCACAGATTCTCAGTTGGATTTAAATCCGGGAAGTTTGGTGGCTAGGAGAGTGAGATAAACTCATTGCACATCTGCCATCGAGCTCTGTGTGACATGTTGCACTGTCCAGCTGATAAATGCTATCGAGCCGAGAAAAATCAGACTTCTTGTTGGGGTGAACATGATCCCCAAGGATAGATGCATGCTTGAGTTGATCCACTGTGCCTTCGAGAATGACGAGGTCACCCAGGGAACTTTCCCCAGATCATAACTCTCCCTCCTCCAGTTTGGACCTTCCCGACCATTGGAATAGGCCACTTATCGTCATTCAATCGACGTCCAGTTGCGGTACTGGCGTGCAAATTCGAACCTTCGTCGCCAGTGAACAGTAGCCAGCATGGGTGCACGAACCAGGCGCCTGCTGTGGAGCCCAATACGCAGGAACGTTCGCTGAACGGTCATTGAAGAGACACTGTCGATAACCCCTTGGCTCATGTGAGTGGGTAGTTGCACAATAGTTGGACATCTATTCGTCCGTCCACATCTCCACAACTGTCGTTCATCCCTGTCATCTATGGTCCATGGTGCACCACAGCTACCTCGGTATCGGTTTTGGGTAGCGCCATTTTGCCATGGCTAATGGTCTAGCCGCAGTGGTAACACCGGTTCCCGTCAGATCACTGAAGTTACGCGCTGTTGGGCTGGGCTAGTACTTGGATGGGTAACCATCCGGTCTGCCGAGCGCTGGTTGGCAAGTGGGCTGCACTCAGCCCTTGTGAGGCAAATTGAGGAGCTATTTAATTGAGAAGTAGCGGCTCCGTTCTCGTAAACTGACATACGGCTGGGAGAGTGGTGTGCTGACCACATGCCCCTCCATCTCCTCATTCAGCGACGCCTGTGGGCTTAGGATGACACGGCGGCCGGTCGGTACTGGTGGGCCTTCCCAGGCCTGTTCGGACGGAGTTTAGTTTAATTTTAGTTCATTTTGCCATGCATGGTATACTTGAGGGCAACGGCCTTGCCGTAATGGATAGACCGGTTCCCGTGAGATCACCGAAGTTAAGCGCTGTCGGGCGTGGTCGGCACTTGGATGGGTGACCATCCAGGCCGCCCTGCGCTGTTGCCATTTTTCGGGGTGCACTCAGCCTCGTGATGCCAATTGAGGAGCTACTCGACCGAATAGTAGCGACTTCGGTCAAGAATACCATCATAACGACCGGGAGAGCAGTGTGCTGACCCCATGCCCCTCCTATCTGCATGCTCCACTGCGGATGGCACGGCGGTCGGCTGGTCCGATAGGCCACTCGTCGCCTGAAGACGGAGTGCTATGGTATACTTCCACAACGGCGGTACACGAACAGTTTTGGAAATGCTACCAGTCGTTGGCCCGAAGGCCCACTGATCATGTCCTTTTGGACGTCAGAGAAATCGCTCCGTTTCAGCATTACGACAACGACTGCACGGATTTCGGAGATGCCCCGGTACGCTTTATACGAGTATACCTCCGCTGCCACTGCTGCCACCTCCGTCTGTGAGTGGTTATTGAACGTTGTCGTCGAGCACAGGCGATGGTCACATTAATGTGACTGGAACGTGTAAATTGAAATTAGTATCAGTAACTAAACATGGTTGTTCTATATGCCACGTAATATCAAAGTCTTTATTGTTGAAAACTTATCAATCACAGCTGCTAGTTCACGCTTCGCATAACGTTTTGGAATATTGCATTAGGAAGTTCTGTACCATTATGTATTCATAGCGTTTCACAGACACGTTTCATATGCAGGAAGCTGTATAGTCATGTAACGTAGGTGTCACAGTACACTGGCTACGCAACTTAAAGATTACACACCAGTCACAACTCCATTCTACACTCGCAATATTGCTCAGGAACATTACACAGACCCGCCAAGTTAGCCGAGAGCGCTAATGCGGTGCTTCCTGGACTCGGGTAGGCGCGCCGGTCCCGTATGGAATCCGTCCAGCAGATTAATGGCGAGGGCCGGTGTGCCGGCCAGCCTGGATGTGGTTTTTAGGCGGTTTTCCACATCCCACAGGGTGAATATCGGGCTGGCCCGCACGTCCCGCCTCAGTTACACGACTCGCAGACATTTGTAAAACGTTTGCACTATTTCATGGCTTACACTAGACGCAGACAGCTGGGGTACACGAACTCCGCTCCGGGAGGTATGGGGTGGCGACAGGAAGGGCATCCAGCCACCCTCTGATACTAACATCGCCAAATCCATAGCAACAAGGCCGACCCCGCGCTGAAGTGGGACAAAGACCAAAAGAAAATAATGATGATGACTCAGAAACATTACACAGCTAAAAGGCTACACCAAGACAGATATGCTGAAACTGCACAACTAGAAGTTTTCACCTCTTTGCTTCTAACTATTCGCAACACATTAGACGCTGTCCCCATATACCACTGAATGTACCTGCAAAATTATATCATAGTACTACACATAGTTCAGCGGATATGACGTCATAAACATTGAGTAATCCGAAACTAAAAATCGAAAATAATTATAGTTTTAAGTCTTCGACCATGATCATGTTCAGATCCATTATTCAAGAATTGTGAACAATCAAAACAAAATTTTGTGAAAAGACACAATCATTAGCTGTAAAGTGACTAGAGTAGAGTTGCGGCAACATTCCGTGGTGTCCAGCATCTTACTTAGTAATTGAGTAAAATGCTGAACAACACTGCTGGACACCATAGTGCTGTGCCTGTCATTTTTTCTCTATTGACAATGTTCTTTTACAAAAGATTTTTTTTATTTTTCACAATTTGTGAATAATCAGATCTGATGATTATTATTAACTTATGAGAACTGGCTATCACGTGCGATAAAATGCATCTTATACCGTTACACTAAAATCCTTTTAAAACTTATACAGTTGCAGAATCTCTCGAGACAGTTTATCGTCCATTATCACCTTGAATCTCATTATCTATATTGTACACAAATTTTTTGTGTAGGAGAACTGGAATTCAATATAGTACAGATAGAGCGTCGGTAGGGATGACATCACCGGCTTGTTTGTTTTTGCAGCTTAAACTGTCATATCGTGGTATCTGGAGAACACCTGCGGAACTTGAGTGGTGCCGTTCACTATCTGGTGACTTGACACATGTGGACGACTTGGGACATACGGACGGCCCGTGTGCAGTCATTTCGGAAGCTCTTTTCCATTACGCAATGCCCTACAGCATAGCTTCAAAGACACAAATCTCAAGTGATTTCATTTGGTGGTCAAGAAGTCACTTCATGCTCATTAAATTTTGAAACTCGAGATAACAATTTAAATCACAGTTCAGACTATTTCAAATGTCACAATGACAAGAACAAATAAAGTAGTTTACAAAGCTAAGACAGCACACTATCAAACATAAAATAATCAGATTTACCAGGTGGACGAAAATTTCTTTTCGAAATCCTTGGCAAATGAGAAGTAAAGCGTTTGTTAAGTAAATAATTCCAGAACTACATGTAGCGTATTCTTACGTAAATAAAAATGTTTTTGGAGCTATAAGTTTTTTTGATTCATAGTGCTGTCGTAGTGGATCCTTGCCCGAATCGGCCAATGAAGACAAACACAACGCCAGCGTCAGACGTCCTTTATATGAGCCGATAAAGTCGGATGCTCTCTGAAAGGGCACGTGTTGCCTCCTTAGGCAGCAGTCAGAATGGCATTCATTGTGTGGTCCGACTGGCGACCGATATCGGCCGAAGACAGCCGATCTTTTCAAAGCATGGTAACCTGGCCGTGGGCAGTCTCAGTCTAACCGATCTCAAAACCCGAATGTACAGCCTTCGGATCACGGTTGGCGGAATTAAGATCAGTTTGTTTTCTTCGGTCGAATCGAGTGATGTTCCCACACGCAGAACATAGACAGTGAGAAACCCACAAGTTTAGTACAAGAAAGAAGAGTTTGTGGCTTCCTGTAAACGATAAATGTCAACGGACTTGTCGCATTGGTAACATTGGTTCCCATCAGATCACCGAAGTCAAGCGCTGTTGCCCTTGGCTAGCACTTGGATGGGTCACCGCTCGGGTCTGCCGCGTGGTGTCGGCAAGCAGAGTGCACTCAGCCCTTGTGAGGGCAATTGAGGAGCTACTTGACTGAGAAGTAGCGGCACCGGTCATGAAAACTGGCAACGGCCGGGACAGCGGTGTGCTGACCACATGCCCCTCCGTATCCGCATCCGAAGACCCTAAGGCCTGAGGATGAAACGGCGGCCGGTCGGTACCGTTGGGCTTTCAATACCTGTTCGAACGTGTAATGGTACTTGAATTACATAACCATTACGGCACCTCACCTTAACCTCTCGATACCAGCAATATTCTACTGTGTTTCTATAAGGTAGTTAACATATTTCTGAGACAACATTCAGATTTGATTTCATTAATGTAGAGGTACCTTGATACATCGATATGTTTATATTGCAATGATATTACTCTTATATGTATTCTTTCTTTTGTCACTATGATCTTTGTCGTACTTGTAACTCTGTTTTCGGCGCGTAAGCGGTTAGTTAGAGAGTCGATCGTCATGTTGAAAAGACGCATATTGTAGTCAGCTTATAAAATGTGAACTTTAACAAAAAAAAATGGTTCAAATGGCTCTGAGCACTATGGGACTTAACATCTGTGGTCATCAGTCCCCTAGAACTTAGAACTACTTAAACCTAACTAACCTAAGGACATCACACACATCCATGACCGAGGCAGGATTCGAACCTGCGACCGTAGCGGTCACGCGGTTCCATTCTGAAGTGCCTAGAACCGCACGGCCACACCGGCCGGCGAACTTTAACAGTGAAGAAGATGTTTTCAAGTATGTTTTGTATTGTGAAGTGATGTTTTGTGTGTTATGTGATATTGCAACAAAAGCAATAAAAAAGAAGTGTAACTTAAATTCGGAGTGCTGATTACATTTTTTTACATTACCATTGTGCTAACTTTCAAAGGTTTAATCATCAAGAATGGTTTATGAAACACATCTATAAAACTTTTGAATATCGCAGAATAAAACCTAGGCCTCTTTGCATCCGTGCTTGGAATCATCACCACCTACATTTTCGACGATTGAGCCATGAATTCACGAGACCAGCGTGGGATACACGAAAAGATGAGTGCTTAGTTTATCTATTATTTCATGAAATGAGTGTATTAACTGTGCTCTAATGACTCCTCCCACATAATACAATTTTGTTGATGCCCGAAAATGCAGTATTTAGCAGTGCGAGCAACACCACAATCGTAATTAATTTTTGACCTTTGTTGTGGTAGGGTTGCTAGAAACGGTTTGTTTGTTCGTTTTTGGAAATGGTAAATATCATTAACAGAAAATATCTCGGAAACTATCGTCTGAAATCGCTACTTTATTGGAAACCATAAATTTTGAACAATTTATAAACTCAATAACTGAACGTTGCCTTCCAGTACATTATGCATATTCTGTTATCCATTTCAGCCTCATGCCTATCCTCAATGCAGCATGTCATGTTTAACACAGGCAAAATCTGCATCGGAAATTTTAGCCCTATATTACAATCTGCCTCGAGATGACTGGGTGTTACTGTGTCGTCTTCATCATCATCATTCATTCCCATTACGGTCGGAGGAAGGCAATGGCAAACCACCTCCGCTAGGGCCGTGCCTAGTACGGCGGTGCGGGTCTCCCGCATCGTCCCCTACGCTCCTCGGAGTATGGGACCTCATCACCACCACCCTTATCATCACTTGATCATTAGCTGTCTAAGAATTCCCTTTATTCATATTTCAACCCCCCCCCCTCACGCCCCCGATGGGCGGGAGTTGGGAGCTGTCAGCAGTGCAATCAATTCGCTCTTCAGCCAATTTACAAGAAAACCTGAATGAGATTGTAACCTCCCCACAGAAAAATTCCGAAACCTCCTAACAGAAAAAATATAATTATTTATATCATCCACATTCTGCGTAACCTACCAACAGATAAATTCCGTAACCTACCAATAATACAATGTGACTATTCTCTCAATAGAAATGTGACTCACTTATAACCTTTCAATAACTGACTGTGAATTTAAACTGGTAAATTTTCGACGTCAGCAGTGCTGCGTCATCGCCCTGAAAGATCATACTGAATAAATCGAAAATTCTTACCTCAATAATGTTGGCGGATAACGCGTATATATCTGCTCCTATAAGAAATTTTTCTGGCACAGCCCAGTGCAATTCTGGCCGGTAGATTTGTCATGTATAAAAAGAAACAACTGATTTTTCTTTACAATAATCAGGAAGACCATGGATTGGAGAAATTAGTAAATTCTTTAAATTGGGATGAATAATTGTCAAAAGTTAATTTTTTTATGAGAAAGATTATTATTAAGAGATTTTTTAAAACATTTTACATGGGACCTGATATAACAATAGTACATATGGACGAGTGTGCTTTTACCTTGTACCACAATGCTCAGGCTCCGCCATCGCTCCCCACGACCGGCCCAGCCAACTGCACACACACGACTCCTAGCTGACAGTTGTAATAAAAGATGAAAAAACAGAGACACAGTAAGAGTTCATTTAAAAGCATTTAAAAAACATAGTGAATAGTGTAAAGCACTGATGTTGAAAAGAAGCTCTTCACTGGCACTAAAATTGGAAGGATCTCCCCTGGAATAGGCAGTCTATTGTTGAATGGGAGAAGGATGGTAGTTGAGGAGACTAGGAGAAGGGAGATGGTATATCGATGGAAGACTGGTGCAGATGTGTCGATGGGGTAGAAGTGGCTGTTGGGATGTAAGAGGGGTAGACCAGAGGCGGTATCAGTGAGGCTAAAATTTTAGAGGGAAAGGGGCTAGGGAAATAAGGTTGGAAGAGGAAGTAAGTTGGTAGGGAAAATATGGGGAGGGGAGGAAAGGGAGCCATGACGAGGTGGAATGCATGGGGTGGGTTTAAGGTTGATAAAGCACTCCGTCTTCAGGCCACGAGTGGCTACCGGGAACATCCGACCGTCGTGTCATCCTCAGGGGAGGATGTGGATAGGAGGAGCATGGGGTCAGCACACCGCTCTCCCAGTCGTTATGATGGTATTCTTGACCGAAGCCACTTATATTCGGTCGAGTAACTCCTCAATTGGCGTCACGAGGCTGAGTGCAGCCCGAAAAATGGCAACAGCGCACGGCGGCTGGATGGTCACCCATCCAAGTGCCAACCGCGCACAGCCGGCCGAAGTGGCCGTGCGGTTAAAGGCGCTGCAGTCTGGAACCGCAAGACCGCTACGGTCGCAGGTTCGAATCCTGCCTCGGGCATGGATGTTTGTGATGTCCTTAGGTTAGTTAGGTTTAACTAGTTCTAAGTTCTAGGGGACTAATGACCTCAGCAGTTGAGTCCCATAGTGCTCAGAGCCATTTGAACCATTTTGAACCAACCGCGCACAACAGCACTTAACTTCGGTGATCTCACGGGAACCGGTGCATCCACTGCGGCAAGATCGTTGCCTGGGTTTAAGGTTGGTAGATGGGTAATTGTCAGAATGGAGATCATGATCTGGGATGGGGAGACAGCTGAAGTTCGTTCAGGAGAATATGGAGTTATGTGTAGTATAGGATTGGTGGGTGCTTTGGTAAAGCTATTATTGCTTACTACTATTCCTATGACACTAGGGCGGGAATTCTGCAATGTGAGGTGGCTTGCAAATGTAGAAAATGTGGTTCTACTTTTCAGTGTTATAGGTGTTCAGAGTATCTTATTCTAAAATTATGTTTGTCTTTCACAAATATGTTGAGTATCAGTCATTGCAGAATAATTAACATGATTATGGGCTGCGTTCTCAGTGACAACGGCCGCTGGACACTGTCGTCAGTGGTCGGCAGATAACGCCACCCGTCATCTCCTTCTTCAGTCTTTCGCGGGATCAAGGGGTTTAGAAACTATTCTGACCTACTTTGTTGTTGTGGTCTTCAGTCCAGAGACTGGTTTGATGCAGCTCTCCATGCTACTCTATCCTGTGCAAGCTTCTTCATCTCCCAGTACCTACTGCAACCTACATCCTTCTGAATCTGTTTAGTGTATTCATCTCTTGGTCTCCCTCTACGCTTTTTACGCTCCACGCTGCCCTCCAGTACTAAATTGGTGATCCCTTGATCCCTCAGAACATGCCCTACCAACCGATCCCTTCTTCTAGTCAGGTTGTGCCACAAACTTCTCTTCTCTCCCATTCTATTCAATACCTCCTCATTAGTTATGTGATCTACCCATCTAATCTTCAGCATTCTCACTCCCTTCCCAACCACTGCTTCCCTTTCGTGCCCCTCGACTCTTACGTCTGCCTTTTGGTTTCTGTACAAATTGTAAATAGCCTTTTGCTCCCTGTATTTTACCCCTGACAGCCTCAGAATTTGAAAGAGATTATTCCAGTCAACATTGTCAAAAGCTTTCTCTAAGTCTACAAATGCTAGAAACGTAGGTTTGCCTTTCCTTAATCATTTTCTAAGATGTGTCGTAGGGTCAGTATTGCCTCACGTGTTCCAACATTTCTACGGTATCCAAACTGATCTTCCCCGAGGTCGGCTTCTACCAGTTTTTCCATTTGTCTGTAAAGAATTCGTGTTATTATTTTGCAGCCGTGGCTTATTAAACTGATAGTTCGGTAATTTTCACATCTGTCAACACCTGCTTTCTTTGGGACTGGAATTATTATATTCTTCTTGAAGTCTGAGAGTATTTCGCCTGTCTCATACATCTTGCTCACTAGATTGTAGAGTTTTGTCAGGCCTGGCTCTGCCAAGGCTGTCAGTAGTTCTAATGGAATGTTGTCTACTCCCGGGGCCTTGTTTCGACTTAGGTCTTATAGTGCTCTGTCAAACTCTTCACGCAGTATCATATCTCCTATTTCATCGTCATCTACATTCTATAATAATGTCCTCAAGAACATCGCCCTTGTATAGACCCTCTATTTATTCCTTCCACCTTTCTGCTTTTCCTTCTTTGCTTAGAGCTGAGCACTTGATATTCATGCAAGTGGGTCTTTTTTCTCCAAAGGTCTCTTTAATTTTCCTGTAGGCAATATCTATCTTACCCCTAGTGATATGCGCCTCTACATCCTTACATTTGTCCTCTAGCCATCCCTGCTTAGCCATTTTGCACTTCCTGTCGATCTCATTTTTGAGACGTTTGTATTCCTTTTCGCCTGCTTCATTTATTGCATTTTTATATTTTCTCCTTTCATCAATTAAATTCAATATCTCTTCTGTTACCCAAGGGCTTCTATTAGCCCTCGTCTTTTTACCTACTTGATCCTCTGCTACCTTCACTATTTCATCTCTCAAAGCTACCCATTCTTCTTCTACTGTATTTCTTTCCCCCATTCTTGTCAGTCGTTCCCTAATGCTCTCCCTGAAGCTCTCTACAACCTCTGGTTCTTTCAGTTTATCGAGGTCCCATCTCCTCAAATTCCCACCTTTTTGCAGTTTGTTCAGTTTTAATCTACAGTTCATAACCAATAGATTGTGGTCAGAGTCCACAGCTGCCCCTGGAAATGTCTTACAATTTAAAACCGGGTTCCTGAATCTCTGTCTTACTATTATATAATCTATCTGAGACCTTCCAGTATCTCCAGCCTTCTTCCATGTATACAACCTCCTTTTATGATTCTTGAACCAAGTGTTAGCTATGATATTCCTATATCTATCTTGAAAAGAGTGTAGCGAATACTGTACACTTTTTCCACAGTTAATGGAATAACCAGACATGTTACACGAATAGATGCGATGTTCTGTTACACGCCCGAGGTGATTCGTGGTGCCACTGAAAAGGAAGATTACAAACACTCTGAACAATTTCAAATAAATTCAGCAAAACAGACATAAGAGGGATACGAGGGAAGGTCGGTAAGTAGCGCACAATTGCTTTATTGCCAAAACGTTTAATACTTAACAAAACAAAAAAGTCACACCGAGCGAGGTGGCGCAGTGGTTAGACACTGGACTCGCATTCGGGAGGACGACGGTTCAATCCCGCGTCCGGCCATCCTGATTTAGGTTTTCCGTGATTTCCCTAAATCACTCCATGCAAATGCCGGGATGGTTCCTCTGAAAGGGCACGGCCGACTTCCTTCCCCATCCTTTCCTAATCCGATGAGACCGATGACCACGCTGTCTGGTCTCCTTCCCCAAAACCAACCAACCAACCAAAAAAAGTCACAAATGAACTTACACCTTTTACCTACTTTTCTACACAGTCGCCAACGTTCTCAACACATTTCTCCCATCGTGGTCCGTCGCCAACGTTCTCAACACATTTCTCCCATCGTGGTACCAGTTTCAATATGCTCTGTTCGTAGAAGTTCATTTGGTTGGAGTACATCGTCAGCGGACTGCTGAGTTCAGTTCCGCGTCTCTCGTAAAGCATTGGTCGGCCAGAGATTTGTTCGTGCCACCAAACAGATGAAACTCCGACGGTGCAAGGTCCGAACTGTATTGAGGATGCTGGAGCACCTCCCCCCCCCCCCCCACCCCCAAATTTGACGACTTTCTCACGAAGAGCAGCAGCAACAAGGGGCTAGCATTGTTATGAAGAGGTTTGGCACCGTCAGCATTAATGTTGTGGCGTTTGTCCCGAAGGGTACAACGCAGCTTAACCAAAGTTTTAATGTAGACTGCAGTATTCACGTTGATCCCGTGTTCAACAAAGTCCACCAGTTGTTGCTGGTTAACATTTCGGGATGTAAGGTCGAGTTCCACGATACTCTTCTGTTCCTAATGTTTCGTCCAGAACTGCGTTGGACATCTTCAGAGGCGTTGCTCCTCCGCTGAGTCTTGCCAACTCAGTCAGCAAGACTCAGCGGAAGAGCAACGCCTCAGAAGATGTCCAGCGCAATTCTGGTCGAAAGGTTAGGAACAGAAGAGTTTCGTGGAACACGACATTTCTCTGAAGATGTCCAGTGCAGTTCTGGTCGACACGTTAGGAACAAATGGTTCAAATGGCTCTGAGCACTATGGGACTTAACATCTATGGTTATCAGTCCCCTAGAACTTAGAACTACTTAAACCTAACTAACCTAAGGACAGCACACAACACCCAGTCATCACGAGGCAGAGAAAATCCCTGACCCCGCCGGGAATCGAACCCGGGAACCCGGGCGTGGGAAGCGAGAACGCTACCGCACGACCACGAGCTGCGGACGATGCATTAGGAACAGAAGAGTTTCGTGGAACACGACATTTACCTCGAAAGGTTTACCAGCAGCAATGTTATCCAGTTGTGAAAGTCTTCATTCTGTTATCAAGCGTCCACCAATAACACGCATTGCATATCCCAGAACACTGTCACAAGCCCTTTCCTAGCAAATCGTGTCACTGAATTTTTTTTTCGCAATGGGGATCCAGTATATTTCCAGGTAATAGTCACTATTAAAATCAGTCTTGATCACAAATTTATTTATTCTGGTAACCGGTTTCGACCACGCCTCTGGTCATCTTCAGACCAAAATGCTGCATGAGCAGGAGCCCCCTTCTGGTGATTCCTGCTCATACAGCATTTTGGTCTGAAGACGACCACAGGCTTGGTCGAAACCGGTTACCAGAATAAATAAATTTGTGATCAAGACTGATTTTAATAGTAACTATTAGTAATAACATTGATCACTGTCTGCTCCCACAATATATTCAAAACTAATTATATTTCCAGGTGTGTAGTGGTACGCCCACAACTCGTCACCAGTGATGATTCCTTTCAGAAAGTCATGCCCTTCGGCGGCGAAACGGGTTAAGTGAACCAAGCTTGTTATCATTCGCTGGCCCTTGTGCTTGTCTGTCAGGTTCTAAGGCACCCAACAAGCACTAACTTTACGGAATTTCAGCGTGTCATCAACAATTACACCGCACCATAGGAAATGTTGAACTGCTGGGATAAGGTTCGCATTTGCATACGTCGGTTGTTCCAGCATTCTGTGGGGTTGGAGCTCTTACCGGCCGCCCGGAGCGTGGCGAATCGCAAAGGTTCACATGGTTCTCCTGGAAGAATGTACAACACCTGGAGACATTACTAATATCCATACAGTCGTCCCCATACACACCACGCATATTCCTGTGAATTTCGTTCAGTTTATGCCCTTTGGTCCACGAGTGTTGTAGAACTACTCTTCGCCGGCCGCGGTGGTCGAGCGGTTCTAGGCGCTTCAATCAGGAACCGCGCGACTGCTGCGGTTGCAGGTTCGAATCCTGCCTCGGGCGTGGATGTGTGTGAAGTCCTTAGGTTAGATAGGTTTAGGTAGTTCTAAGTTCTGGGGGACTGATGACCTCAGATGTCCCATAGTGCTCAGAGCCATTTGAACCATTTGAACTACTCTTCGCTGCTCTTCACAAGTTGACGACAGTAACTTGTTCGTCACTTAGTTCAGGCTTCTCTCACAGGAGCTGCACGTGCATCTGGAGAGCATACTTCAAACTATATCGTCGTGTAATTTCAACATTCCAGCTGCAATGCCAGGGGAGAAAAAAATTATTGTGCGTCACTTCCCGGTCCTTCTTCGTATGTCAAATTAGCCTTCAATGACTGTCAAACAGCGTATGTGTGAAAGACAAAAATAAACTTTAGGATAAGATAATCTTAACGCCGAAAGCACTCAGCAGTAGAAACACATTTTCAATGAACAGAATCACCAACATACTGGTATAAAAACAGCACTAAGCAATAACAATAACAGTTAGACAGCTAATGGCCACCTACCACAATCCATAAATGATCAGCACTTATGTTAAGATGCGCCACCTTTCTCGCTTAAACGTCGCCCGATTTGACCGAAGGAAACAAACTGATTTGAATTCCGCCGACTGTCGTCCGAAGTCTGTACGTTCGGACGTTGATGTCGGTTGCATTGACAAGTGAGACCACGAACTGGCTTTCTGCTTTGAAAAGATTTGTCGCCTTCACCCGATGTCGTCGTCAGTGGAACGCCCCGATGTCGATACCGCTGTGATAGCAGCGTTAGAACGGCGTCCGCAGTCAGTCAAATCCGCTGTCTGTGACACTGGGAGCAAATTTAAAAGCCAGGTTCACACGAACGTCAGATGGACTTAGGGGACCGGCGTCATTCTACCAAGCGTCCTAGGTGTGTATTGTAGTCAATGTACGAGTTCTCACGTGCGTCAAATACTGCCGCATCGCAGCCGCCACTTGACGTCACCGCAAACCACACGCGTCTCACTCTATGGCTATGCGCAAATTGAGACGCGTATAGCACGTGTGACGTGACACGACACGACAGCGCGACACGCACGTGCCGCACGGGTCGCGCAGGTCGAGCGCATATTGTGACGCGTACCCCACACTTCGCACGCGCCGACTGGCGACGCTTTGCGCTGACAAAACCGAAGCGCGCGCAACCTGTTATATTTCTCAAACGATTTTACAGAAACTATTCACTGAAAATATATGATTTTTGCCTTACTTGTAGCGTTATACACTCCTGGAAA
This sequence comes from Schistocerca piceifrons, assembly GCF_021461385.2. Taxonomy (NCBI): domain Eukaryota; kingdom Metazoa; phylum Arthropoda; class Insecta; order Orthoptera; family Acrididae; genus Schistocerca; species Schistocerca piceifrons. The sequence continues at coordinate 945,531,350 of NC_060139.1, forward strand.
TGGAAAAAAGAACACAATGACACCGGTGTGTCAGACCCACCATACTTGCTCCGGACACTGCGAGAGGGCTGTACAAGCAATGATCACACGCACGGCACAGCGGACACACCAGGAACCGCGGTGTTGGCCGTCGAATGGCGCTAGCTGCGCAGCATTTGTGCACCGCCGCCGTCAGTGTCAGCCAGTTTGCCGTGGCATACGGAGCTCCATCGCAGTCTTTAACACTGGTAGCATGCCGCGACAGCGTGGACGTGAACCGTATGTGCAGTTGACGGACTTTGAGCGAGGGCGTATAGTGGGCATGCGGGAGGCCGGGTGGACGTACCGCCGAATTGCTCAACACGTGGGGCGTGAGGTCTCCACAGTACATCGATGTTGTCGGCAGTGGTCGGCGGAAGGTGCACGTGCCCGTCGACCTGGGACCGGACCGCAGCGACGCACGGATGCACGCCAAGACCGTAGGATCCTACGCAGTGCCGTAGGGGACCGCACCGCCACTTCCCAGCAAATTAGGGACACTGTTGCTCCTGGGGTATCGGCGAGGACCATTCGCAACCGTCTCCATGAAGCTGGGTTACGGTCCCGCACACCGTTAGGCCGTCTTCCGCTCACGCCCCAACATCGTGCAGCCCGCCTCCAGTGGTGTCGCGACAGGCGTGAACGGAGGGACGAATGGAGACGTGTCGTCTTCAGCGTTGAGAGTCGCTTCTGCCTTGGTGCCAATGATGGTCGTATGCGTGTTTGGCGCCGTGCAGGTGAGCGCCACAATCAGGACTGCATACGACCGAGGCACACAGGGCCAACACCCGGCATCATGGTGTGGGGAGCGATCTCCTACACTGGCCGTACACCACTGGTGATCGTCGAGGGGACACTGAACAGTGCACGGTACATCCAAACCGTCATCGAACCCATCGTTCTACCATTCCTAGACCGGCAAGGGAACTTGCTGTTCCAACAGGACAATGCACGTCCGCATGTATCCCGTGCCACCCAACGTGCTCTAGAAGGTGTAAGTCAACTACCCTGGCCAGCAACATCTCCGGATCTGTCCCCCATTGAGCATGTTTGGGACTGGATGAAGCGTCGTCTCACGCGGTCTGCACGTCCAGCACGAACGCTGGTCCAACTGAGGCGCCAGGTGGAAATGGCATGGCAAGCCGTTCCACAGGACTACATCCAGCATCTCTACGATCGTCTCCATGGGAGAATAGCAGCCTGCATTGCTGCGAAAGGTGGATATACACTGTACTAGTGCCGACATTGTGCATGCGCTGTTGCCTGTGTCTATGTGGCTGTGGTTCTGTCAGTGTGATCATGTGATGTATCTGACCCCAGGAATGTGTCAATAAAGTTTCCCCTTCCTGGGACAATGAATTCACGGTGTTCTTATTTCAATTTCCAGGAGTGTATTTCTCAAACGATTTTACAGAAACTATTCACTGAAAATATATGATTTTTGTCTTACTTGTAGCGTTATATGTCAGCTTCGTGGCGAAGTGCCGATCAACTCGCTAATGACCATTCTTATTGTGATGTACACATTTTAGTATGACACTACGCAATACTCAAAAAGTTTGCAACGAAAATTAGGGGTCGCTATGATTTTGCGTTTGGTGCGTATTACACCATATGTTGCTGCGTATGAAATTTAGCTAACGTGCTGAATTTTTGTTTAGATTTGGGAGGAGGTCTCTATCTGCCTCCGATCTCGGGAAAATGAATCCCATGTAACGCGCTCACTTCCGATCTCACGCCCGCGAGAGTGAAATACTCGCAACGTCTCTCTTATCTCCTAAACCGCTCGGGACATCGGAACGAAAGTTTGGCGAATGATAGCACACAAGGAGGAGAGTGTTTTGTCGATTCTCAAATACACGGAACTTTCTTATGTATGGCGATATATCAGTACTTATACTTACCTTTTTACCGAGCGAGGTGGCGCAGTGGTTAGACACTAGGGGAGGACAACGGTTCAATCCCGCGTCCGGCCATCCTGATTTAGGTTTTCCGTCATTTCCCTAAATCGCTCCAGGCAAATGCGGGGATGGTTCCTTTCAAAGGGCACGGCCGACTTCCTTCCCCGTCCTTCCCTAATCCTATGAGACCGATGACCTCGCTGTCTGGTCTCCTTCCCCAAAACAACCAACCAACCAACTTACCTTTTTATTTACTTCACTCCAGTGACTGTAATTTTCTAAGAGTTATCGACAGCTAGCAAAACAAGAGCTATCTAGTATGAAAATAAACATGAAATTTCTCCTTTTATGTTTCAGCAAACCGACACTATGAGGTTTTTCGTAAGCTATTGAGCTCTGTGATTGCCAGTTACTTGTTTAATAAGGCACTCCGTTTCGGAATTCTGTCGCAATAGCTGCTGTGAGATGAGTTTGGCAAATTACACTGTGACAAAGGAAGTACAATTAAAACATTCACCAAGACAAATGTGGCCGTTACAAATGGTGATGCTTCTTCGAATGAGAAAAGGTTAACAACTCACACAAAAATAGATTGCCAATTCCGTTGGAATTTTGGTGGAATTCACGTAACCCATCATATTTTTAACACTGAGCGACTGGAGTGGAAACCTACCAAAGGATTTTTATTCCTTCTCTTGATCTGAGTAGTGCGTTCCTTCAGGCGCAATGATAGGCACATGTCAGATACTGGTTACTCACCTACAGCTTGCCAAACTGACAATGTGTGATCGTGAATAAATTAGTTGTTATTGCGAAAAATAAACAACTAATCTATCGCACAACACAATGGTCAGTGTATTGTCAGCAGCGGAGGATAATGCCCGCGACAGGAATGCACAAGCTAGCCATGTGTGCCTTGTGAGTTGGAGTTCGAAAAACATTGTCATGAAAGTAGATGTGCCTTTGTCAGCAGTACATTTCAACAAATTAAATATATCTAATCGTAACACTCTTTTAGGATATCCCTACTTTCGTAATAATACCGACCTTTTTCTTCACTTGTGTAGCCTGTTGTATAATTAGTTTATTAATGCTGATAATGTGCATGCAACAATTGAAATGCTTTTTCTCATCACGGCGAACTAATTAAAACATTGTTATTTGTGACTGCTTTTCGATTGTTTCTAGCTTGCAGTGGAAATATGTTGTTCACATGCATGTAGCACAGTGTGTCGTATTACATTATTACATTCATATCAGAGCAATCACAGTGAGACTTCTATACTTCAGATCTTGGACGCTTTTTACCAGGAGCACAAAGGGATCACACCTGTGTAGATTATCCCTTTCTAAATTTTTGTAACAGATCGTACAGATACACCAGCATACTAGGCAGCGAGAAGATAACCTTGTTTTACTTTCCTACCTTGATTCTTAATCACATGATTTTATAATATCCTTTGCTTCCTTATTCACTACCCTCTGTCCCTTCTTGTGATCTGAAAACATCGCGGAGGCATATGATACAATTCCAGCGGCCAATGGCTCATCAGTTAATGAAGTATGCATTTTTCTTGAAAGAAGAAAAATAAAACAAAACAAAACTATACCGATATAAATAACAGAAAAGTGTAATGTGCTAACGAAGATAGCTGGAGCGTTTAAATGGCGAAAAACGAAACACTACCCAAAGGCAATGAAATTTAGTACACAGTAAGGCAAAATTTATCGTATGGGCAATACTACCACTGCTCATATGCACCGTTCCGATGTGAGCGTATGGCCGCACGCGCGACGCGCGAGAAACAACAACGCCGCGCGACCTGGCGCAGGCGCGTGTCGCGTCCCAGTCGCGTCCCAGTCGCGTCGCGTCGCAATTTGCGCGGTCCCATTTGAACCTGACTGTGATGTTACAAAAACGCGCGCTGTGCTGCGTCGCGCCACACGCGCTATACGCGTCTCAATTTGCGCCTAGCCTGTGTCTAGGACGTAGCATCACCGCTTGTTTCTTCGGCTCATCGATGTGCTGTAATCCCGTGGATACAAGTATCTTTCAGTCTCTGTTGATCCATTATGGACATGGGACAGTGGCTGGCCAAGTATTTAACAATGAAACCCATCAACAACTGTGCAGTTCAAATATAATTTTATTTTTACTGACAGTCTCGGCATTCCATTATGGGGTCTGAAGATGGCATAATGGAATGCCAAAACTGGAAGTAAAAATAAAATAAAATAACATCTCAACTGCACGGCTGTTGACGAATTTTCATTGTTAAATATCAGTATCTTTGGTCGTTGATATGTCCAAGGCTGCAGGTCCACAGCTTAATTTGAATTTAAAGACTATAGTGTGAAGTGAAGACAACAAAAAATTCGTGTAATGTTTGTCTAGTGGCATTCAGTTCAGAATAAAAACGTATCGCTCCACTGCAATATGGCAGTAGTTAGTGCAGCCACCACACTACTTACCAGAAAGGAAGATGCTCAATGCCGTCCGATCTGTTGTTCCCTGCATCCGTAACACATAGAAAAACTCCCAGAATTGTCGAGAACTGTCTGCTTTCACCTCAGGTAATTTCCTTTATCTTGGTGGCCTGTGATGTCATTCTTATCGTGTCAGCCAAATCGTACATCAGACTTACGGAGTATGTTATAAATCAATTTATCATTTGTACCATTTCAATCCCACTGAAGGACAATTTTCAGCATGATTCAACGAATGAAAATAGAATTTGGGGAACAAATTCAACAAAATAGTAAGAATGTTCAAGAGTATATATATTAGAACATCGTCCGTTAGATGAAACAAATTATCCGTTTCGAGGTACCTGCGACCTTGTAGATCGACTGCGATAACTCTATTGATCCTATCAGGCTTTACAGGATTCATTCATGGAACATAGCTTATTATGCCACTACGAATAAGAGGTGCTTTGACTTCCAATAAATATTAAAATGCTGGTGATAATTTCAAGAAGGGAAACCAAAAATGAAAACTTCAGTCACACAAAGAAAGCTGATATAATTAAACTGACTGATACTCTAGGAGATGCATAATTTCAAGTAATTTTGTGTTGTAGTCGCAACCTGGCTTTTGAAGCAATCGATTAGTTATAGTTCTCGATGTTATCTACTCTTGAAGTGAATAAAAATAAAGTATGAGCCCTCATGCAATCATGCCACAAACCCAACTTTGGGATATTGTTGTTGTTGTGGTCTTCAGTCCTGAGACTGGTTTGATGCACCTCTCCATGCTACTCTATCCTGTGCAAGCCCCTTCATCTCCTAGTACCTACTGCAGCCTACATCCTACTGAATCTGCTTAGTGTATTCATTCATCTCTTGGTCTCCCTCTACGATTTTTACCCTCCATGCTGCCCTCCAGTACTAAATTGGTGATCCCTCGATGCCTCAGAACGTGTCCTACCAACCGATCTCTTCTTCTAGTCAAGTTGTGCCACAAACTCCTCTTCTCCCCAATTCTGTTCAGTACCTCATCATTAGTTATGTGATCTACCCATCTAATCTTAAGCATTCTTCTGTAGCACCACATTTCGAAAGCTTCTATTCTCTTCTTGTCTAAACTATTTATCGTCCATGTTTCACTTCCATACATGGCTACACTCCATACAAATACTTTCAGAAACGAATTCCTGACACTTAAATCAATACTCGATGTTAACAAATTTCTCTTCTTCAGAAACGCTATCCTTGCCAAATGCCAGTCTACATTTTATATCCTCTCTACTTCGACCATCATCAGTAATTTTGCTACCCAAATAGCAAAACTCCTTTACTACTTTAAGTGTCTCATTTCCTAATCTAATTCCCGCAGCATCACCCGACTTAATTCGCTACATTCCATTATCCTCGTTTTGCTTTATAGGAAATGGCAAACGTTTAAGTGCCATTTTTCAGTGCTGTTTTGTTCTCGGTACTCTGTTTCATGTCTGTAGACTTGATCCACGCGCCAAATCACGGAGAAAGTGTTTCAAACATACGTCAGTAGACGGCGCACGGACTTTGTGCCAAACTGTGCACCTCTCTGAAGATCCGGAACTTAAAAGCCATGAGAAACGTAGGACTGTATTTCTGTACTTGTATTGTCAAACATAAAAGGTAACACCTCAGCATTAATGGCACTCAAAACAAATACTATATCTGTTATTTCGCGCCGGCCGCTGTGACCGAGCGGTTCTAGGCGCTTCAGTCCGGAACCGCGCTGCTGCTTCGGTCGCAGGTTCGAGTCCTGCCTCGGGCATGGATGTATGTGATGTCCTTAGGTTAGTTAGGTTTAAGTAGTTCTAAGTCTAGGGGACTGATGACCACAGATGTTAAGTCTCATAGTGCTTAGAGCCATTTGAACCATTTTTGTTATTTCGCCGAGAAATAACATTTTTGAGATCGTGGCTGAGTACAAAATAAAATATGATGCTTGCAAAGAAGAAAACCTCTCTTGCTCCCTCCAGCCCCTCCCCCCCCCCCCCCGGGCTTCCACTACCCCCCCTACGTTCTCCCCTCCCCCTCCCTTCTCATCTCCCACTGGCATCAACACCCTCCTCCTCTCCTGCCCACACCTCTTCCCTTTGGCAGGCGCCGGAGATCGTCCCCAGTGCTTGTGTGTGTCTTCGCGTCAGTGTTTCAGTGTCTCTCCGTTTGTGCTCCTCCGTTCACGTGTGTAAACTCTGTCTTCTCCGTTTGTGTACAGTGATGAACGTTTTTTATCCGGACAGTGCGCCTGTGAACGGCTTCATGTATTTTGATATGTCTGTCTCCAGTTTTTATCCACCATGTTTGTTTGTTTTTCTGTCTTTCTTTTTACTGTCTGTGTTATCTTTGGCCGAAGAGCGGCATAGGTAGGCCGCTGCCGGCCTACCTTTATTGTAAAGGTGTCGAAATAACAATAAAGCAAAAAAAAAAGAAGAAAAATGCAACCAGCCACTGTTAACAATGCTATTTATTTACACAAATAGCGCCGGTATCGGTTTCGAGCCGTCAGGTCCATCTTCAGAGGGCTGTACACGTTTACATTACATTTCTTGTTGGACAAAAATAGCCAACAACTAGGGTAACTGGTAACGGTGCTATTGTGTGTAAATAAACAGCATCATTAATGGTAGCTGGTTGCTGTTTTCTTCTTCGCAAGTATAGCTTGTACAAACTTTCTTGTTGACAATTGCCGGCCGTGGTGGCCGTGCGGTTCTGGCTCTGCAGTCCGGAACCGCGGGACTGCTACGGTCGCAGGTTCGAATCCTGCCTCGGGCATGGGTGTGTGTGATGTCCTTAGGTTAGTTAGGTTTAAGTAGTTCTAAGTTCTAGGGGACTTATGACCTAAGATGTTGAGTCCCATAGTGCTCAGAGCCATTTGAACCATTTGATTTTTGTTGACAATTAAACCAGTCAGTTCTCCTGTATAGCACTCAGAATGTTCCTAACGAAGTATTTATTTTATAATTAGTCTCATTATTTTTTGCATTATTGTGAAGAACACAACAATTCTCTGATATCAGACTACGTTCTTAATTTTTTGGTTACATATCAGAGAGGGACAAACGGAGATGCATTGTTTTTTCAGTCTCCTTATAAATGTCAGATTTGGCATTTACAACTTTTCTCATTTGCCTTTTGCCTACATCAGCTGCTTGACCCTTTATACACGATGAACCAGAACTCTACCTACGTACTTTCAAGAGGTAGTAAATATTCCAGAATTCGAATCAAGAACAGACTGCCAACGTGAGTAACTTAGAAGTAGAAATCCTCGTTATAACGAAGCAGCTTAAAACACTTAAGAAAGCCAAGGGTTTCGATCGAGACCGTATACCAGTCAGGTTCCTTTCAGTTTATGTTAATAAAATAGCTCCGTACTTGGCAATCAAATACAGCCGCTCGCTTGTAGAAAGATCCGTACCCGAAGACTGGAAAGTTGCATGAGTCACCCAATACCCAAGAAAGGAAATGGGAGTAGTCCACTGAATTACAGATCCATTTCGCTAAAGTCGATTTGCAGCGTGATGTTGGAACATATACTGTGCTCAAGGAAACGATTTATTGACAAATAGCCAATGCGGATTCAAAAAATCTCGTTCTTATGAAACGTAACTAGCTCTTTACTCTCACGAAGTAATAAGTGCCATCGACAGGGGACGTCAAACTGATTCCATATTTTTATGTTTCCAGAAGTCTTTTGACGTCGTTCCTTACAAGCGACTTCCAATTAAATTGCTTGCCCATGGAGTACTGTCTCAGTGGTGTGACTTGATTCGTGATTCCCTGTCAGAAAGGTCACAGTTCGTAATAACTGGCGGAAAGTCATCGAGCAAAACTGTGGTGTCACCGCCAGACACCACACTTGCTAGGTGGTAGCTTTAAATCGGCCGCGGTCCATTAGTACATGTCGGACCCGCGTGTCGCCACTGTCAGTGATCGCAGACCGAGCGCCACCACAAGGCAGGTCTCGAGAGACTTACTAGCACTCGCCCCAGTTGTACAGACGACTTAGCTAGCGATGCAACACTGACGAAGCCTCGTTTATTTGCATAGAAGATAGTTAGAATAGCCTTCAGCTAAGTCAATGGCTACGACCTAGCAAGGCGCCATAGCAATTGATAGTTATCGTATGGAGCATGTCTCATCAAGAACGATGTATACAAATGATGGATTAAAGTTAAGTATTCCAGAAGCTACGAACTTTTCTTTATAGCATTCATTCCGTATCCTGTTTCAGACCTCACGCCAGCCTGCGTGAGTTTTAAGCGCGTGCCTTTCGGTTGCCCGTCACTGTGGACTGGCTGTCTTGTCAGTCCACAACAAAAACAATATTAATGTCGGGCTTTCCCCAATGAAGCGTTGATAGACCCTGTGTGTTCCAGATCTATATAAATGATTTAGAAGACAATCTGAGCAGCCCTCTTTGATTGCTTGGAAATGATTCTGTCATTTACCGTCATGTAAAATCATAAGATAATCAAAACGAATTGCAAAATGATGTAGGCAAGATATCTGTATGGTGCAAAAAGTGACACTTGACTGTAAATCATGATAAGTGTGAAGTCGTCCACATGAGCACTAAAAGGAATCCGCTAAATTTCAGTTACACGATAAATCACACAGATGTAAGACCTGTAAACTCAATTAAATACTTAAGGATTACAATTTTGAATGACTTAAATCAGGACGATCGTACAGATAATGTTGTGGCGACAGAAAACCACAGATTGTCATGTATTGGCGTAAGAAAAAAGCACTCCGTCTTCAGGCAACGAGTGGCCTACCGGGACCATCCGACCGCCGCGTCATCCTCAGGGGAGGATGCAGATAGGAGGGGCGTGGGGTCAGCACACCACTCTCCCAGGCGTTATGATGGTATTCTTGACCGAAGCCGCTACTGTTTTGTCGAGTAGCTGCTCAATTGGCTTCACGAGGCAGAGTGCACCCCGAAAAATGGCAACAGCGCATGGCGGCCTGGATGGTCACCCATCAAAGTGCCGACCACGACCGACAGCGCTTAAGTTCGGCGATCTCACGGGCATCTGTGTACCCACTGCGGCAAGGCCGTTACCCGTGTATTGGCGTAACACTAAGAAAATGTAACAGGTCTGCTAAAGAGACTGCTTAATCACACTTGCCCTCCCTCTTCTGGAGTATTACTACACGGTGTGAAAACCGCGCATCAGATAGAATTGACGGAAGATATCGAAAATGTTCAAAGAAGGGCAGTTCGTTTGGTATTACCGCGAAATAAGAGAGATAGGCCACGGATATGATACACGAATTGGGGTGGCAGTCATTAAAACAAAGGCGGTTTTCGCTGCGGGAGGACGTTTCAAGCCGGCCGCTGTGGCCGAGCGGTTCTAGGCGCTTCAGTCTGGAACCGCGCTACTCCTACGGTCGCAGGTTCGAATCCTGCCTCGGGCATGGATGTGTGTGATGTCTTTAGGTTAGTTAGGCTTAAGTAGTTCTAAGTCTAGGGGACTGATGACATCAGACGTTGAGTCCCATAGTGCTCAGAGCCATTTGAACCATTTGGACCTTCTCACGAAATTTCAATCAGCGAATTTCTCCTCAGAGTGTAAAAATATTTGGTTGGCACCCACCTACATAGAGATAAATGATCAACGTAATAAAAGAAGAGAAATCAGGGATCGCATGGAAAAATTTAATTGTTCATTTTTCTTGCGGACTGTTCGAGAGTGAAACGGTGGCGAAAAAACTTAAAGGTGGTTCGATGAACCCTCTGCCAGGTATTGAATTGTGAATTACAGAGTAATAATGTAAATGTAGATGTAGAAATAGTTCAGGCATACCTTATGAGGATTTTGATATAAGTCTTCAGCCACTAGTTACTTAGTAATTATGATTATTTGGTTTATTGTCTCAATTACCCCTAAGTCTGTAAAAATGCCTTCGCATATAATACTCAATAACATAAACGTACACCACACAACACAGAGTAATGCAACAACTGCCAGACAGAACATTGTACTGTGATGTGGTTGCTGTCGCTGCTGGAACAATTCATCATAACGTAGTTCTGCCGCTCTTCCACTGCATTCAATGAACCCACACACGAGGAACATATCGGCCATCTACCACGCAGTTGTTTATCGCTGTTAACGTTCAGCTAGTACAGCTAACTTACTCCTTGGCGCTAGAGACCATGTAGAGACTTGGCCCCTCTGACTGGCGCAACCAAGTCTTGACGATCTTCTTTTCCTCTCCTCCATCTTCTTACTCCGATCTTTCTCAAGTCATTCTACCCATGATACAGCGTTTCCGAGGTCTCTCTTTGCACCTTCTGCCATCTTGATTTCCTTGAGCCGTGCTGCAGCTCGCGTTGGTGCTGTTTGTAGGCTTCCACCCACTGTTGCAGGCCAGACGGTATCGTTTAGTTGGCGCGGTTGCGTTTGTTTGTCTTCTTCTCGTGTCGACTGGCGCCACTCGGCATCGCAAACGTTACCTGTCCGCTAGTGGCAGCAGCGGCGGTTATCGATATGTAGTAACTGTTGCCCTATCTTTGGGGCGAAGTGGTCGATTTTCCGGGTAGTGTGAGTGGGCAGTTCGGTTGGGGACTCAGCAGGAGCCAGGTCCACACAGTGCGAGAACACGCCGGGACCGCTGGTGGCACGCACGGACTGCCAGATGGAAGGGCTGTGGTCACGAGGGTGCACGACCTCGCCGTAAACCGGATCCAGCAAGCCTTAAGATGAGTGCATTTCAACACAAGTAGAGAAACCTCCACCATTGTGATATCTCGCGATTCTCCAGTGACTTGGATTTGTGTTGCTGCTCGTAGTGTTGCCGAGGCGAAGAGCAGCGAGTGGAGTGCTTTCTGATCTGGTGGTAGTGGTTCCTTTCTCGTTCTGGGCGCTCTAAACACAGTATTCTGGGGACATAGAGCAGGCCGCCGGTTCCGGCTTTGGTGTATTGTTCCATCGTTGCATTTGGTTTATCGGACGTCAGGTAGCTTCAGCAATATTATCATTAGTTATTCGTTAGACTGACACTAGTCTGAGTTACCATCTTGTGAAGTGAATACAACTCTTGGCTGCCTATCTCATCGCTCGCGAAAGTGTTTGTTGCCAGATCTTCTCAGAGGTCGATTCCTGGAGCACCGTCTGTGGCCCCTTGTGTTACAAAGTTTACCATCATCTTATTTCACCCGTTTGGTGATCAGTTGCTTGTTTTTCCTTAATTACCCTTTCCTATTGTATTTGCTGTTTTACGGTAGGTTTCTAAATTTTTTATATTATTGCCGTTCCTAGTGTGTAAGACCTTCACCTGTGATTGTGGTCATTTGCCTTAAAATTCTAATTTGTATTTTAGCAGTAAGTCTTAAAACCTTATTTACTGCCATTCCTGGCGTATGATGCCTTCTGCTGTGTTTGTGGCGACTTGCCTTTAATATTTCGATACCATTAATTTGTAAGTTTCAGCGACTTTTAAACAATTCTTAATTTATTGCCATTCCCGACGTCTAAGGCCTTCTGCCCACATCACAGTGGCTTGTTTTTAAAACATTATCTGTTGTATCTGTATTTAATGGTGATTTGCTAAACTGTCGCTCACTGAAAACACTATTATTTGCACAGTTGTTTATTCCTTCATTAACAACGTGTGGTATTTTATTTATTGTTGAGTCTGGAATTATTAGGTTAAAATAAATTGTGTGTAACTGTAAAAGGCAATCAATAGTAGCTGATTACGGCTCCGTCCACAATCGTAACCGAATCCTGCCTTCCCTTAACTACCACCAGGTCACATTCCTCTGTCGAATTTCTTGACATATCTATCTATCCTCGGCCAATCGATCCACGTGCCCCAGCCAAGTTAATCTGTTGCTCTTGATTTCCGAAACTAGATCATGATAGTCATAAAATTCTTCCAGTTCCTTATCTTTCCGTATTCTCCTTAACATTTTCATTTCCCACCTTCTCAGGAACTCCTCTTCGGCCACAGTCATTTCCATGTTTCTGAGAGGTACATTACCATTGCCTTTATAACCGTTCGATAGAAAATCACCCTCAGTTTTCTGCTCAGGCTTCGTGACTGAACAGTCTTAATCAGAGATCAGAAAACTATTTCCCGCGGCAATCCTCGCTTTTACACCGACGGAAAAAGAATCACTCCTCAAAGAAGGAGAGGTGCGACATAAACGAAAATCGGTAGACGTGTTTCTACATATGAAAGATGGCGTATATTCCAGTTTCGCGGCCGGCCGCGGTGGTCTAGCGGTCCTAGGCGCGCAGTCCGGAACCGCGCGGCTGCTACGGTCGCAGGTTCGAATCCTGCCTCGGTCATGGATGTGTGTGATGTCCTTAGGTTAGTTAGGTTTAAGTAGTTCTAAGTTCTAGGGGACTGATGACCACAGATGTTAAGTCCCATAGTGCTCAGAGCCATTTGAACCATTTTGACCCAATTTCGCGCCAGTCGCGCAAGAGTGGTGTTACTAGCGCCACTATGAGGATGCAGATCAGCTTATGCTTTAAATACACCTTGTAAAGGTCATGAGAGTTAGTTCCCTTTGAGACTGGGCATGATGACTTGATGTTAGTCAAGTATGCCTCCAAGGCCACAAAGATGTCATTATCAACATCTCACTGCGGTTGAATGAGGTCGCGTAATATGGATACGAGAAGCTCGGCGTTCCTTCCGCGACACTGCAGAAAGACTTGGTCGGAATGTAGCCACAGTACATCACTGCTGGCAGCAGTGGTCATGATAATGTACGGTCGCAGGAAGACCTCTCTCAGTTTGGCCACGTGGCACTATCGAGGGGGAAAACCGTGTTTGGCGTATGGCTTTGGCGCATCATACTGCATCAGCACCAGCAATTTGAGCAGCACCACAATGACACAAGGAACTGTTACAAATCGGTTACTCTAAGGAAAACTCCAAGCCAGAAGCCCTGTAGCGTGCATACCACTGACCGCAAACCACCGACATTTCCGACTTCAGTACAGGGCAAGGTGGTGACCTGTTGTGTTTACTGATGACAGCTGTTTCCGCCTCGGTGACATTAATAGCCATCTGTTGGTTATAAGGAAGCCATTTGAGTGCCTGCAACCAACCTGTCTGCACACTGGACCTACACCTAGAGTTATGATCTGGAGCTTGATTTCATATGACAGCAGGAGCGCACTCTCGTCGTTATCCCCCGCCCCCCGCAAATTTACACGTCAGTCTAGAGATTCGACCTGTTGAGCTGCCATTTTTTTTTAATCTTATGCGACTTAACTGCTAAGCTTACACAATGCTTAACTTAAATTATCCTAAGGACAAACACACACACGCATGCCCGAGGGAGGACTCGAACCTCCGCCGGGACCAGCCGCACAGTCCATGACTGCAGCGCCCCAGACCGTTCGGCTAACCACGCGCGGCTTGAGCTGCCATTCATGAACAGCATTCCAGGGGGGTGTTTTCCAACAGGATATTGCTCACCCACGTATCTACATCTACACCCATACTCCGCAAGCCACCTGACTGTGTGGCGGGGGGTACCTTGAGTACCTCTATCGGGTCCCCCTTCTATTCCAGTCTCGTAGTGTTCGCGGAAAGAAAGAGTGTCGGTATGTCTCTGTGTGGGCTCTAATCTCTCTGATTATATCCTCATGGTCTCTTCGTGAGATATACGTAGGAGGGAACAATATACTGCTTGACTCCTCGGTTAAGGTATGTTCTCGAAACTTCAACAAAAGCCCGTACCGAGCTACTGAGCGTCTGTCTTGCAGAGTCTTCCACTGGAGTTTATCTATCATCTCCGTAACGCTTTCGCGATTACTAAATGATCCTGTAACGAAGCGCGCTGCTCTCCGTTGGATCTTCTCTGTCTCTTCTATCAACCCTATCTGGTATGGATCCCACACCGGTGAGCAGTATTCGAGCAGTGGGCGAACAAGTGTACTGTAACCTACTTCCTTTGTTTTCGGACTGCATTTCCTTAGGATTCTTCCAATGAATATCAGTCTGGCATCTGCTTTACCGACGATTAATTTTATATGGTCATTCCATTTTAAATCACTTCTAATGCCTACTCCTAGATAATTTATGAAGTTAACTGCTTCCAGTTGCTGACCTGCTATATTGTATCTAAATGATAAAGGATCTTTCTTTCTACGTATTCTCAGCACATTATACTTATCTACATTGAGGTTCAATTGCCATTCCCTACATCATGCGTCAATTCGTTGCAGATCCTCCTCCATTTCGGTACAATTTTCCATTGTTACAACCTCTCGACATACCACAGCATCATCCGCAAAAAGCCTCAATGAACTTCCGATGTTATACACAAGGTCATTTATATATATTGTGAATAGCAACAGTCCTACGACACTCCCCTGCGGCACGCCTGAAATCACTCTTACTTCGGAAGACTTTTCTCCATTGAAAATGACATGCTGCGTCCTATTATCTAGGAACTCATCAATCCAATCACACAGTTGGCCTAATAGTCCATATGCTCTTAATTTGTTCAATAAACGACTGTGGGGAACTGTATCGAACGCCTTGCGGAAGTTAAGAAACACGGCATCTACCTGGGAACAAGTGTCTATGGCCCTCTGAGTCTCGTGGACGAATAGCGCGAGCTGGGTTTCGCACGATGGTCTTTTTCGAAACCTATGCTGATTCCTACAGAGTAGATTTCTAGTCTCCAGAAAAGTCATTATACTCGAACATAATACGTGTTTCAAAATTCTACAACTGATCGACGTTAGAGATATAGGTCTATAGTACCGCTGTTGTAACCCAACATTCTCTACAGAGTGTCGACATGTTGCCTTAGCCTACTCGATCACCAGATCTGTCTCCAGTCGGAGACATATGGTACATCATCAGACGACTACGCCAGCATCATCCACAACTAGCATTAACACTCCCTGTGTTGACCGACCGAGTGCAGCAGACACGGAATTCCACCCCACAAACGGACACTCGCCATCTGGTACAACACAATGCAAGCACGATTGCATGCTTGTATTCAACATTCTGTTGGTTACACCGGTTATTAATACACCAGCATTCGCATTTGCAGTGTTTTATCTCACGCTTACATTAAAATATGATTCTGCAATGTTAATCACTTAAATACACTCCTGGAAATTGAAATAAGAACACCGTGAATTCATTGTCCCAGGAAGGGGAAACTTTATTGACACATTCCTGGGGTCAGATACATCACATGATCACACTGACAGAACCACAGGCACATAGACACAGGCAACAGAGCATGCACAATGTCGGCACTAGTACAGTGTATATCCACCTTTCGCAGCAATGCAGGCTGCTATTCTCCCATGGAGACGATCGTAGAGATGCTGGATGTAGTCCTGTGGAACGGCTTGCCATGCCATTTCCACCTGGCGCCTCAGTTGGACCAGCGTTCGTGCTGGACGTGCAGACCGCGTGAGACGACGTTTCATCCAGTCCCAAACATGCTCAATGGGGTCAGATCCGGAGATCTTGCTGGCCAGGGTAGTTGACTTACACCTTCTAGAGCACGTTGGGTGGCACGGGATACATGCGGACGTGCATTGTCCTGTTGGAACAGCAAGTTCCCTTGCCGGTCTAGGAATGGTAGAACGATGGGTTCGATGACGGTTTGGATGTACCGTGCACTATTCAGTGTCCCCTCGACGATCACCAGTGGCGTACGGCCAGTGTAGGAGATCGCTCCCCACACCATGATGCCGGGTGTTGGCCCTGTGTGCCTCGGTCGTATGCAGTCCTGATTGTGGCGCTCACCTGCACGGCGCCAAACACGCATACGACCATCATTGGCACCAAGGCAGAAGCGACTCTCATCGCTGAAGACGACACGTCTCCATTCGTCCCTCCATTCACGCCTGTCGCGACACCACTGGAGGTGGGCTGCACGATGTTGGGGCGTGAGCGGAAGACGGCCTAACGGCGTGCGGGACCGTAGCCCAGCTTCATGGAGACGGTTGCGAATGGTCCTCGCCGATACCCCAGGAGCAACAGTGTCCCTAATTTGCTGGGAAGTGGCGGTGCGGTCCCCTACGGCACTGCGTAGGATCCTACGGTCTTGGCGTGCATCCGTGCGTCGCTGCGGTCCGGTCCCAGGTCGACGGGCACGTGCACCTTCCGCCGACCACTGGCGACAACATCGATGTACTGTGGAGACCTCACGCCCCACGTGTTGAGCAATTCGGCGGTACGTCCACCCGGCCTCCCGCATGCCCACTATACGCCCTCGCTCAAAGTCCGTCAACTGCACATACGGTTCACGTCCACGCTGTCGCGGCATGCTACCAGTGTTAAAGACTGCGATGGAGCTCCGTATGCCACGGCAAACTGGCTGACACTGACGGCGGCGGTGCACAAATGCTGCGCAGCTAGCGCCATTCGACGGCCAACACCGCGGTTCCTGGTGTGTCCGCTGTGCCGTGCGTGTGATCATTGCTTGTACAGCCCTCTCGCAGTGTCCGGAGCAAGTATGGTGGGTCTGACATACCGGTGTCAATGTGTTCTTTTTTCCATTTCCAGGAGTGTATGTTACCTAAACAAATGTATTTCCGAAATTTCGTTACTCTACATTAATTATTTTTTGGTGTTGTGATTTTTTTCCGTCAGTTTATTTCTTCACTTATGCTGTTATCATCGGTTACCTGCATTCCCAAGCATAGGAACCTTTCACATCTCTCACAGCTCGCCTCGGTCAGCTTGATATAGTTATCTCAAACAGCAGCGTTTCTCCTGGAAGCGAAGACATACCGTGTTTTGGTGTCGTTTACTCGGAGCCCCAACTCCTCTACCTTCTTTTCCAGTCTGCCAAATCCCTCTCCTAGCCATTTCAAACTTCTAGACAGCTTAAAAGCATAATTGACGCAGCTAACACTGCCGGAAAGACAAATCTAACACAGATCCGAGCAGTATTGTATGTCAGCTTGAAGGCGAAGAGTAAATTGGATACTACTTTTGTCAACAAAAGATACCGTGAGCGAATGGTAGCAAGATTCGTAGCGCATACCATCGACAGTTGCTTACCATCGACAGTTGCATTGTTGTGCACTACTTTCAGTGTAGTACAGACGCAAAACTAACTAGGCAAAGAAACCAAACAAAATGGTACAAATAACCTTATATAAGTCGGGCGACCACAGTTAAAGAACTTGTACATAATGTGAAGGACTCTCAAACAATTAAAATCAAAGCTTTTAAAATAGTCTATATTAAACGGAGTGAAAGTCCAAGTCCGCAATGGATGTTTATAGTGTTTTTCCTTGTATAACGACCGGTTTCATATCCTGGAGGTATATCTTCAGGTCATATAAAACTAATATTTCATGTGCCACGACTTCCAGGGTGCAAGTGCACGTAAAAACACATCACTCTTCGGTAAAACAATGGACGAACCAGCAGATGAGCATCCGCTCTCAACCGTGCATGGCCACTAAAACATCTCCAATTCACGGTTCAGATAGGATGCTCATCTGCTGGTTCGTCCATGGTTTTACCGAGGAGTGATATGTTTTTATGTGCGCTTGCAGCTTGGAAGACGTGGAACATGAAATATTAGTTTTACATACGCTTAAGAGAAACCTCCAGCGTATGAAAGCGGTCGTCATACAGGGATTTGGGCTCTCAGTCAGTTTGAAAAAAATGGTTCAAATGGCTCTGAGCACTATGGGACTTAACTTCTGAGGTCATTAGTCCCCTAGAACTTAGAACTAATTAAACCTAACTAACCTAAGGACATCACAAACATCCATGCCCGAGGCAGGATTCGAACCTGCGACCGTAGCGGTCTTGCGGTTCCAGACTGCAGCGCCTTTAACCGCACGGCCACTTCGGCCGGCAGTCAGTTTGATGTAGACCATTTTACCATCTTTGATCTTGATAGTTTGATTGTCCTTCACATTATGTACAAAGGAAATGCAATATCTCTGTAACGAGCCAGCGACAGTGGGTCTCTTATACCAAAATACTCACAAGGTACTCCTCTGAAAGTTTATCGGTGGAATTCACCCTGTGTAACCGCTGCGGATACAAATAACCAACCTGCGTTTTCGAGCGATTGAAACACAGTTCCTTATCTCACATGAATCCTATTTTTACTTAGTGATCTCATTTCCACAGAAACAGCATGATAATTAAAAAATGCGCTTGTCAGCACTTTCGGAATAACAAGTGTCGCTAGTTTCCCGGTAGGAGGTACGTGTGTGGTTTCGCGTATTTGTTGGTTGCGTGAGTTCACAAACTTCTCACAGTTTCCGCAACGAGGCAAAAGCAAGTTTCAACACTGTTTCGCACTAAAACAGTATGAGTCTATATGTAAGATGATATATGTGCGAAACAGACGTTCTAGTGGCGTTTTTAGACTTACGGAAATGTTTCGTTATCTGTGTTGTTGTTTTGAGCGTCGGTTGGCCACTTATCTGATCAGTCGTTCCCAAAACTTGCGACAGAGAGCGCAGTGTTATTGCTCATATCTGTGTGCTGCCAGTCGGTAGTTCCCTGCTGTCCATCCCAAATTGCGAGAAAAACAAGAAGAGATATGAGTGTGCGATCTCACGACGATATGAACTGATAAGGATTTCTCGAGCATCCTACCACGTTAAATGTTTAAATATCCATCTGTCGCAGCTGGAAGGTCGGAAAAACTTTATTAGGAGGCAATACGTCGAAACAAAATAAATAGCCAGCATGATGAATGAATCCACGTCAGAAGAGTGCTTTATCCGACTGGTACTTGTTGAGGCCGATGTGAAATCCACTGAAATCCCGTACCCGTGAAATAGCTTTCAGTACAATGCGGGTATCACGGAGTACTGCCTTGGTCTAAATACTTCTGGGCATGGGCACTGGCATCATCAAAATGTTATCGAAGTATTAAAAACGTGTCTTTGTTATGTGGGCGACTGTGATGTGTGTCCGTGAAGCACGTATAATACTGCGTTTCGTATTGATATGGATGAATTTGGACTGAAAGAAAGGCAGAAAGTTTTTGACATGCTCAGCCTTCTCGAAGGTCGCCAAATGGGCCTCCAAACTTACGATCCCCATTCTACGGATGGATCACCATCACTGGTTTCAATCCACGAGACATTGGCGAAAGGTTTGCGATTTAACCCCGAACACTGGTTTACAGCTTTGGTCAGCATCCAAATATAATCACCTTACCAGCGATATTTTGCGGATGAAAATTTTTTTCTTTTGAGCTGAACCTACGGCGGAGGTGGGTTGCCTTATCTAATCTCGCCAATTATTTTTACTTCTTCTTTGTTCTCCAAGAAATACGAGTGTCTTCGGTAGCCTGGAATGGTTGGACTAGAAATTAATTTATTTGGCACTTTCTTTGAACTACGCCGTTTGCAAGATTGCAGTTGATGCTGTACATTGCGTATCAAAAACCGCTCAACAGAAATGTGTAGCACCAAACCGATTTTTATCACTAACGAGAATGTTTCGATTTAATTTCTTTACTTTCAGTATTATTTTTCTCACATTCGAGTTCTACATATACGTCTGCACTCCGCAAGCCACTATATGGCGTATGACGAGGAATGGGGGGGGGGGGGCAAATGTTGCGCTGGCAGAATGATTGCTGGTATGCCTGTGGGTGAGCTTCGAGGTCTTTTAATGAGAGAAACGTAAGATGGAGTGATATATTGGTTGACTCTTCTATGAATGCACGCTCTTGGAACTTTTACAGTATACGTGTCTACAGTAAACTGCTGCTATAGGAGGAGCAAGTTCTTTCCCATATTCTACGTGGAATCGTACAAGTATCCCATCATAAGATGGAGTCGCCTTTCCTCTGTTGAGCGATTTTCTATCTAGCAGTTCCTTATTTCTATATCTGTCATTTTGCCGTGCCGACTGAAACGAGGAATCCCAGTACGATCTTCAACAGTGAAACAATTTGGAAAAGCAGTATAGTATTTCGGGCTAATCCCTACACTGGAAAAATCAGTATTTCGGCCTTCTCTCTGTCATCCTCTGTTTCGTTGCATTTACAGATACTGAGTGGACAGAGGGCAACGATCCGCTTACTGAATTAACATAAGAGGTAAATTTCTTACCAATTATATCGTTCTTCTACGAGCTATTATACACTGAAAAAGACGTTGTAAGAGGTCCATGAATAAGGAATTTATTGCTAGCGCACTCGAGCAGATGTAACTTCGATGGAATGCTCATGCGCTGCCTGCGATATGTAAGCTACAATAGAATCGCAGACCAGAGAGCAGTGTCGGCAGCTGCAGTAGTAGTAGCCCCTAGTCGGGCAGTGGGGCCGGTCGTGGAGAGCGATGGCGGCGCCTGACCGATGTAGTATAAGGTAAAAGCAGCCGCGCGCATATGTAACTTGTAACAACTGATTTTGTACTATTGTTATATCAAGTCCCATGTAAATGTCTTTAAAGATCTTTTAATAATAATCTTTCATATAAAGATAACTTTTGACAATCATTCATCTGAATTTAAAGATTTTACTAATTTCTCCTATCCATGGTCATCCCTATTATCAAAGAAAAATCAGTTGTTTCTTTTTATTCATAACAAATCTAGTGGCCAACATTGCACTGGGCTGGGCTGCACTGGCTGGCTTACACTAGTGTAACCTCCTTACAGTTTAAATAATTATAACATTCACATTTAGTGTGACCTCCCAACAGTTTATTTCCGTAACCTCGGCATAAAATGTGACTAACCTCCCAATGAAAATTTGACTAACATATAACCTTTCAACAATTAACTGACAGTGAACCTAAACTGGTAAATCTGGACGTCAGCAAAACTGCGTCATGGCCCTGAAAAATCATTCTGAATAAATTGAAAATTCTTACCTCAATAAAGTCGCCGGATAACGGTAATATATCTGCTCCTATAAGACATTTTCCTGGCACAGCCCAGTCCAATGCTGGCCACTAGATTTGTTATGTATAAAAAGAAACAACTGATTTTTATTTAGATAATAGGGATGACCATGGATAGGAGAAATTAGCAAAATATTTAAATTCAGATGAATGATTGTCAAAAGTTATCTTTATAAGAAAGATTATTATTACAAGATTTTTATAAACATTTACATGGGACTTGATATAACAATAGTACAAAATCAGTTGTTACAAATTACATATGCGTGCGGCTGCTTTTACAACACTACATCGGTCAGGCACCGCCCCCTCCCCCCCCCCCCTGTGTGTGTGTGTGTGTGTGTGTGTGTGTGTGTGTGTGTGTGTGTGTGTGTGTGTGACTGTGTGAATGAGAGTGTGTGTGTTTGTCTACAGAGTAATATTGTTAGATAAGAACAAATTGCAGAAGACGAGCCCTGAGGGAATAAGGAACCAAAACGTTCGTGTGGACATACGGCTGAAAAAGCTACAGTATATTTAAGAGTTCATCAGGCCTCTATGGTAGAAAGCAGTAAATGAAGTACACGACATCTTATGGTGAGACCACCGTTAAGCAAGGTTTTCGAAATGGCACCCAGAGGCCTCTAAGCATGAGCGAACACGACAAAGCAACTTCTTATGCACACGTTGAAACGTGCCGTCCTGCAACGGAATGGCGTCACAGTCTTCATGACTACGTTGTTCCAAAGTCTGCACGTCGGGGATGGACTCCAAACACCAGACTTCTTTCAGGTGCCCCCACAGGTAGAAATCGAAAGGGCCGAGATCCAGCGGACAGGCAGGCCATGCGACTGGACCACCTCGCAGATGTCGAAATGCCTCCGCACGGAAATGCAAAAGCGAGCTAGAGTACCATCGTGTAGTAGCCAGATTACCCTTCATGTCACCAAAGGCATGTCTTCCAGCAGGGAAGGGAGGGTCACCCAAAGAAAATGCAGATATTTCTCGCTCGATGAGGCTTTGTGACAGGACATCGGGTCCCACGAGACGGTCGCCTGTAATCCCGCCCACACATTAAGGCTGAACCAGAGCTGTTGCCACTATGAGGATTCTCCGTAGCCTGCAGAAGGGTGTTGTGAAGTTTATCGCCTCTCATCAGTGAATAAAATAAATGACAGAAATCGCAGCATTGTGGAGGACTGCTGCTGCAGAGGCAATTCCGTAGGTAATATTGCCTGCACGCGTTTGTAAGGTGTCAGGTAAATCCAACACCTTCCAGGAACACCCTGACATGATAGCAAATCGGGCAATATGTCACATAGCTCTGGATAAATCCTGACATTAAATTAACCAAAATAATACGATCAACGAGTGAGCAAATGGAATACCACAGACTAACACAAGAACGCATAAATGCATGTCATACCTTCCCACCATGAAACAGATGGAGTTCCGAGGGGAGAAACGAGAACAGAAGCCGAGAGCAGAGCCGTGTAGGTTAGAAGGCCCTACGATAAGGGAGGACACCCACATCGCCGGCCGATCGCCGAGAGGTCCACCCCCCAGCCCATGATAAAAGATAGAGCCCTCCAGAAGAACAGAATAGATCTTACGATAACACTAAAAGGGCCACACCCTCTGCAAGTTTTAGCCTGAGACTATGTGCGTCTCTGTTACATAGCAAACATTAAAAACATTGCCCCACCACGAAAAGTATTATGATCCTGATTGGATAGAGAGAATTTTTGTAGGCGGAGCTTAAGGTTAACATTGAGACGCTGATTGGTCAGTTGAAAACACAACCAGATACCTTTTTCTTAAACCAACTTCGGTAAATTGTAGTAAGGAGAAGTTCGAGAGAGTTGCTACTGAGACGGCGAGATGTGTGGAGCTGCACCGCCCGCCGCTCCCTGACGCTGCCTAACCACCGACAAGGTAATGAACGCACGCGATGCCACATAAGAGCGCATAAGGCTTCACTCAGAACTGCCGAAGTCTCATCTGTTACGTCCCCTTTTTACATAATACTAATGTCGATCGTCAATTAAACTTCGTGGTATTCACATTTGCTATTTGAAGTTAAAATCTGAAACGCGATGATTTTTCTGTTATATAATTATTGAAAAGCCACATCAGTCACTGTAATTTACGACAAGTTAAATAAGTAATGAAAGATAATTGAGGGTCACTGTAGACCATTTTTGATAGTTTTCTCCTTTATGAAACTTAATTTAAACCTAGATTATAGATCTGATGTGGCATAGGTCATCCTTCGATCCATTATAGAACTTGGAAACCCATTCAGGGAATATTCGTTCACAGTTTTGTTGAACGCAGTTGGTTTTTATGATCCTGCATTAAAATATTTGCGTTTATCAATAGTTCAATTTATAAACAATTTTTTGTGAGTAGAATAAAAATTCCAATGGTAAACTTAAATGCTTTTTCGACGTTATTTTACCAGCTAACAAAAATAGGAAAGCCTTGAACCCTTCCACTAAATTTAGTTAGTATTAAGATTCTTTTAAGGGAGTGCAGTGGAGCTGACGCTGAAATCATTAAGTATTTGATTATATCATCGCTAGTCTGACTTAACTCTTCTGAACTCTACATGGCATGTGTGGTCTGGCGTCTCCTTACCAGCAGCAGGTCCCAGGTTCAAACTAGTCCACTTCCTAAAAAAACACGCTCAGAGCGTCGTTGCGCGAACGTGGTAGGGAGACACGACTTAGAACAGACAGACACCACGCAGAATGTTAGACGTTATAATACGGAGAGCGTCATCTGTCGTGGAGAATGCTCCACACGGTCGCCTACCTAACCCCATGCTGGCGGCCCATCTGCCTTGTGCTGACGCCGGAATTGTACAATGTGGTCACATTAGTCATGGGATACCTCCTAATATCGTGTCGGACCTCCTTTAGCCCGGCACAGTACATCACCTCGTTGTGGCAAGGACTCAACAAGTCGTTGGAAGCCCCCTGCAGAAATACTGAGCCTTGTTAGCTCTGCAGCCGTCCAGAATTGCGAAAATGTTACCGGTGCAGGATTTTGTGGACGAACTGACCCCTCGATTATGTCACATAACTGTTCGCTGAGATTCATGTCGGGCGATCTGTAAGGCCATATCATTCGGTCTAATTGTCCAGAATGTTATTCAAACCAGTCGCAGTATGTCGTCCTGAACGGGGTGACTTCAACGGAAACAAGTGTAACTTCAGGGCAGCGTAATAAGTCCTCTGCTTTTTACGATTTACATAAACGATCTGGTTGATGGTATTGACAGCGGCCTTAGACTGTTTGCCGATGATGCTGTAGTCACAGGAAAGTTGTATTACACGAAAGTTCTGAACAAATCAATGAGGATTTGCATAAAATTAACGCGTGGTGTAATGACTGGCAGTTATCTCTCAATATTAGTAAGTGTAACATACTGCGCATACCAAGGCGAAAATCCCCATTAATGTACGAGTATAAAATAAATGCCCAGTCTTTGGAAGCGGTAACGTCCGTCAAGTATCTGGGTGTGACTATTCGAAATGATCTCAAATGGAATTATCAAGTAACGGGTAAGGCGAACTCTAGATTGTGGCTTATGGGTAGAATCCTGAAGGGCTGCAGTCCTTCAACAAAGGAAATAGCTTACAAGCCCGCATCTCGTGGTCGTGCGGTAGCGTTCTCGATTCCCGGCGGGGTCAGGGATTTTCTCTGCCTCGTGATAGCTGGGTGTTGTGTGATGTCCTTAGGTTAGTTAGGTTTAAGTAGTTCTAAGTTATAGGGGACTGATGACCATAGATGTTAAGTCCCATGCTCAGAGCCATTTGAACCATTTTTTTTTTTTTTAAATAGCTTACAATACGTTAGTTCGTCCAGTCTTGGAGTATTGTTCGTCTGTGTGGGACCCTTACCACTTGGGTCTGATTCAAGAGATTGAGAAGGTCCGAAGAAGAGGTGCAAGATTCGTGACTGGTACATTTAGCCATCGCGAGAGCGTTACAAATCTCATAGGAAGTTTGAAGTGGGATACTCTTGCAGATGGCGCGCTAAACAGGAGGGGCTGCTCACTAAATTCCGAAATCCGATCTTCACCGAGGATGTAGAACGTATATTATTACCACCAACTTTCAAATCGCTCAATGATCACCATTCAAAGATAAGGGAAATAAGAGCTCATATTGAGGCGTTCAGACAGTCGTTTTTCCCTCGCGCGATCCGCGAGTGGAACATAGGGGGCGGAAATATGACTTTGGCGCGAATTGTGCCCTCCGCCACACACCGCTTGATGGCTAGTGGAGTATATATGTAGATGTAGAATACCTGTGCTCCGGTGACATGGCGTATTATCATCCATAAAAATCCCATGGAGAGCTGCATCAAATCAGTATCAGGACTGAAGACCACAACAACAACAACAACAAAAATTCCATCGTTGTTTGGGACCACGAAGTCCACGAATGGCTGCAAATGGTCTCCAAGTAACCGCACATAACCATTTCCAGTCAATCACCGTTTCAGTGCACCATAGGACCCAGCCCAATGCGTGTAAACACAGCCGACACCGTTATGGAGCCACCACCAGCATGCACAGTACCTTCTTGACAACTTGGGTCCATGGCTTCATGGGGTCTGCACCACACTCGAACCCTACCATCAGCTCTTATCAACCGAAATCCCAACTCAACTGACCGGGTGACGATTTTCCAGTCGTCTAGTGTCCAACCGATATCGTCACCTCAGGAGAGGCGGTGCAGGCGATGTGGTGATGTTAATATAGGCACTCGCGTCGGTCGTCTGCTGCCATAGCCCATTAACGCCAAATTTCGCCGCACTGTCCTGACGGATAAATTAGTCGTACGTCCCACATTGATTTCTGGGGTTATTTCAAGCAGTGTTGTTGGTCTCACCACTGACAACTCTGCGCAAACGCCGCCGCTCTCTGTCGCTAAGTGCCGGCCGGCGTGACCGAGCGGTTCTAGGCGCTTCAGTCTGGAACTGCGAGACCGCTACGGTCGCAGGTTCGAATCCTGCCTCGGGGATAGATGTGTGTGATGTCCTTACGTTAGTTAGGTTTCAGTAGTTATAAGACCTAGGGGACTAATGACCTCAGATGTTAAGTCCCATAGTGCTCAGAGCCATTTGAACCATTTTGTCGTTAAGTAGGAGCAACCGGCTATTGCTTTGTCCGTAGTGAGAGGTAATGCCCGAAATTTTATATTCTCGGCACATTCTTGACACTGTGCATATCGGAATACTGAATTTCCTAACGATTTGCGAAATGGAACGTCCAATGCGTCAAGGTCCAACTATTAAACCGCGTCAGAGTTTGTTAATACCCGTCTTGCGGCCATAATCACGTCGCAAACCTTTTCACATGAATCACCTAAGCACAAATGACAGCTCCCCAAATGCACTGCCCTTTTATACCTCGTGTACGGGATACTACCGCCATCTGAACGTATGTGCATAACGCTATGCCATGGCTTTTGTCACCTCGGTGTCCAACACTTTCATGGTTTTCCATTCCCGTAAACACACCAGTCCCACACCAACGAAGGAATTCTGTTGTGAATAGATACGGCGTAGTTGCTGTCAGTGGGGACACTTTTCCGTGTACAGTCGTGCCGCTGCCTGCCTATCCGTATGTAAAGATCACGCCTGCCTTTTCCTGGTTGGCATCCGGGGCATCGTCTCTCAGCACTGCACTACACGACAGACGTCCACACCAGTGAGTTGGCGACAGCAGTTAGGTGGATGCCCTGTATTGCCGGAGTCTGAGCGCGACTGTCTTCTTGAGGACCGAAATATTAGTACAGACAGAACCTTGCGGCTTGGTCTAGTGTGTTCCCTCGTGCGCTTTCAGTCATTGAAATCTGCACTGTCAACGAGTTTTCATCTCCATCTTCAAGTGAGCGTACTTCCCTTGGAAAGCATTTCCGGTCATAGTTCAGATGACCATTTTTTAACTCTTATCCTGTCAGGGAATTTTTTCCTGCAATTTCCCCCCATTTAGAAAAATTAAATACACTACTGGCCATTAAAATTGCTACACCACTAAGATGACGTGCTACAGACGTGAAATTTAACCGACAGGAAGAAGATGCTGGGATATGCAAATGATTAGCTTTTCAGAGCATTCATACAAGGTTGGCGCCGGTGGCGGCACCTACAACATGCTGACATGAGGAAAGTTTCCAACCGATTTCTCGTACACAAACAGCAATTGACCGGCGTGCCTGGTGAAACGTTGTTGTGATGCCTCGTGGAAGGAGGAGAAATGCGTACCATCACGTTTTCGACTTTGATAAAGGTCGGATTGTAACCTATCGCGATTGCGGTTTATCGTATCGCGACATTGCTGCTCGACTTGGTCGAGATCCAATGACTGTTAGCAGAATATGGAATCGGTGGGTTCAGGAGGGTAATACGGAACGCCGTGCTGGATCCCAACGGCCTCGTATCACTAGCAGTCGAGATGACAGGCATCTTATCTGCATGGCCGTAACGGATCATGCAGCCACGTCTCGATCCCTGACTCAACAGATTGGGACGTTTGCAAGACAACAACCGTCTGCACGAACAGTTCGACGACATTTGCAGCAGTATGGACTATCAGCTCGGAGACCATGGCTGCGGTTACCCTTGACGCTGCATCACTGAGAGGGGCGCCTGCGATGGTGTACTCAACGACGAACCTGGGTACATGAATGGCAAAACGTCATTTTTTCGGATGAATCCAGGTTCTGTTTACAGCATCGTGACCGTCGCATCAGTGTTTGGCGACATCGCGGCGAACGCACATTGGAAGCGCGTATTCGTCATCGCCATACTGGCTTATCACCCGGCGTGATGGTATGGGGTGCCATTGGTTACACGTCTCGGTCACCTATTGTTCGCATTGACGGCACTTTCAACAGTGGACGTTACATTTCAGATGTGTTACGACCCGTGGCTCTAAGCTTCATTCGATCCCTGCGAAACCCTACATTTCAGCAGGATAATGCACAACCGCATGTTGCAGGTCCTGTACAGGCCTTTCTGGATATAGAAAATGTTCGACAGCTGCCCTGGCCAGCACATCCTCCAGATCTCTCACCAACTGGAAACGTCTGGTCAATGGTGGCCGAGCAACTGGCTCGTCACAATACGCCAGTCACTACTCTTGATGAACTGTGGTATCGTGTTGAAGCTGCATGGGTAGCTGTACCTGTACACGCCATCCAAGCTCTGTTTGACTCAATGCCCAGGCGTATCAAGGCCGCTATCGCGGCCAGAGGTGGTTGTTCTGGGTACTGATTTCTCAGGATCTATGCACTCAAATTTCGTGAAAATGCAATCACGTGTCAGTTCTGGTATAATATATATGTCCAATGAATACCCGTTTATCATCTGCATTTCTTCTTGGTGTAGCAATTTTAATGGCCAGTAGTGTATTAATAACTGTATTTTATTTCTCGTTTACTTAATTTTCGTAAGTCAGATCACATTCTATGTTTACAACAAGGGCTGTAAACTGCTTGGCTTAATAGAACTGAACGCTGGATCCTGACTCGAACCTGTACCCTTGTCTATTCCAGGAGTGCTAGTTTCCAGCAGTACTAGTTTCACAAGGTATGCTGCAAAGCTGCTGTGTTCGGATAGTAGGAGAGAGGTAATAGCGGAAGTGGAGCTGTAACAGCAGTTCGTCAATCGTTCATGGGTAGTTCAGTCGTTAAGATGTTCCCTGCCACAGGCAAGGTTTCGCCTTCGAGTCCCCGTCCTGTGCACAGTTTTAGTCTCCCACGGAGTTTCAGACGCCTCTGCAGAATGGTACATTCGTTCTAGAAGTAAAATTTTTGCATTAAAGCAACAATTTACGGTCAAAACAGCGTCCAGATAAAGCAAGGGCCAAGCGAAGTTGTCCGCAGCTCATGGTCTTGCGGCAGCGTTCTCGCTTCCCGCGCTCGGGGTCCCGGGTTCGATTTCCGGCGGGGTCAGGGAATTTTCCTGGCTCGAGATGACTCGGTGTTGTTGCGTCGTCTACATCATCATCATTCAT
Organism: Schistocerca piceifrons; assembly: GCF_021461385.2. Classification (NCBI taxonomy): domain Eukaryota; kingdom Metazoa; phylum Arthropoda; class Insecta; order Orthoptera; family Acrididae; genus Schistocerca; species Schistocerca piceifrons. The sequence continues at coordinate 945,560,629 of NC_060139.1, forward strand.
CCCCATTACGGTCGGAGGAAGGAAATGGGAAACCACCTCCACTAGGACCTTGCCTACTACGTCGGTGCGGGTCTCCCGCATCGCCCCCTACGCTCCTCGGCATATACGACCTCACCATCATGATCAAGCGAAGTTTGTGCTTGGAAGGACAGCGGAGCATTTTGCAACTACCTGTGGTGTGGTATGCCTGGAAGGTCTTCGTTCCTTATTCTATTGTGTTGCTTCTCCTCTTAGTACAGAAACTAAGCATCGTATTTTTGTGGTTTGTTCCGATAGGACCAAACTGCTGAGGTCATCTGTTCCTTGGCTTACGCACTACTTAATCTAACTTAAACTAACTTACGCCAAAGACAACACAGACACCCCTGCCCGAGGGAGGACTCGAACCTCCGACTGGGGCAGCGGCGCGTACCGTGTCAAGGTGCCCTAGACCGCGCGGCTACCCCCCGCGGCAATCATAGTATTAATCGTTACCCTACTGTTAATGTGGGAAGGAATATGGACCGGACACGAAAGCTGTGGAGTTATCGTCGGATGAGGATACCGCGGTTTGCGCGCCATCATCGGATTCTGAAGATGTTAGCTAAGTGAGATCGTAGCTACAGTCGAGTTGCCGCAGGGGTTAGTCGGTGAACGCAGATACACGAGTATTTATATTCTGTGCCTCGTTTTATGCCAGTGGCTTGCTGTGTTTTGTCGCTTCAAAATACAGTTGTGTGCTTGAAAATCTATATATATATATATATAAATAAAAATGTAAATGTTCGTTTGTTCAAAAACTTAAATCTCCGAAAGTTCCTCACTGATTGCTTTGAAACTTTTGTCACGGCGTTGCATTCGAATACGCGCGTATTTTGATACACCTACTGGAACGCCATCTCATAATATATAAATATATGTTTAATGTAGAAAACGGAAAAGTTGTTACAAGAAATCTGGAAAAGTAATGGACCCACTTAATTCAAATTTTTACTCCATTCTATGAAGAACCCTCGGACGGACACAGGCTGTATAGTTTTATAAACAACATCGTAAAGGTTTCCCACTGAAAACGACTACGGTAAAGAAAATGCTGTGCTTTGCTCGGCTGTGAATATGTGCGGTCTTCCCTTGCAATCAGTTTTAACTACGACAGAAGGGCATTAAAACCATTAGAACATTTGCTTCGCTCATAAAAATTCTTTCTCATCACATACAGTGCGTCTCTCCTAAAAGTCGTCAGGTGCATTTCCTCTGGCTTTTCTGCAGATATTTGATTTCGTTTCTCTAATGTGTAATTGGTAGGGGACGAAGAGACAGAAAAAGTATGCGAGGATATGGAATGGGTAGGGCAGTGCGTAGAGAGAGACGAACATCTAATAGCCTTGGGGGACTAGAATGCGGTTGTAGGGGAGGGAGTAGAAGAAAAAACTTACAGGAGAATGTGGGCTTGGCAGCGGTAACGAGGGAGAGAAAGACCAACTGAGTACTGCAGTAAATATTAGTTATAGCGAATACTCTGTTCAAGAATCACAAGAGGAGGCGGTATACTCAGAAAATATCGGAAGATATGGGACGATTTCATTTGGGTTACATCGCGGTCAGGCAGAGATTCCGAAATCAGATACTGGATTTGTAAGGCGTATCCAGGAGCAGATACAGACTTAGCTCACAATTTAGTTATAATGAAGAGCAGGCTGAAATTTGAGACACTGGTTCAGGAGAATCAGGAATGGCATACGGAAGTACTATGCAATGACAATATACGCTTGAACTTCTCTGAGGATACAGATACTGCGATAATGGATAGTTCAGTACAGCTGAAGAGGGCTCACTAAAAAGGGCAGTTGTAGAAGTTGGGAAGAAAAACGTAGGTACAAGGAAGGTAACTGTGAAGAAACCACGGGAAACAGAAGAAATAACTCAGTTGCTAGACGAAGGAAGGAAGTACAAAAACGCGCAGAGAAATTCAGAAACACAAGTTACTTAGGAGCTGAATAAATAGGAAGTACCGAAGCCAAAGCGAAATGGCTACATGAAAAAAGGTGAAGAAATGGAAAAGGAAATGATTATCAGAAGGACTGAATCACCATATATAAAAGTCAAAACAGCCTTTGACGAAATTAAAAGCAAGGGTGGTAACATTAAAATTGCAATGGGAATTTAACTGTTAAATGCAGAGGAGAGAGTGGATAGGTGGGGTCTTTACTTTTCCCTTCTTGTCAGCAACTGGGATGCATGAGCTGTTAAGCTGACTGTGCGATAATTCTTGCACTTGTCGGCTCTTGCTATCTTCAGAATTATATGGATGATGTTTTTCCGAAAGACTGATGGTATCACCAGCCTGATTCATTCTACACACCAGCGTGACTAATCGTTTTGTTGCCACTTGCCCTAATGGTTTTAGAAATTCCAACGGAATGTTATCGCTTCTGCCTTATTTAATTTTAAGCCTTCCAAAGCTCTTTTAAATTCTAATACTGGATCCCTCATCTCTTTCCTGACGACTCCTCTCTGTTCTTCTATAACGTCATCAGACAAGACCTTTCCTCATAGTGGCCTTCACAGTCAGCTTAACAGCTCATGCATCCCAGTTGCTGACAAGAAGGGAAAAGTAAAGACCCCAGAGAGGCACTTCTAATGGTGCGGTTCATAACGGAAGCAAGATTGAAGAAAAATCAAGACACGTCCATAGTATTTGTCGACCTAGAAAAAGAGATCGACAATGCAAAATGGAGCAAGATATTTGAAATTCAAAAAAACAGGGGTAACCTATAGGAAGAGACAGGTCATATGTAATATGTACAACAACCAAAATGGAACAATAAGACTGGAAGACCAAGAATGAAGTGCTAGGATTGAAATGGTTGTAGTCTTCCGCCCCTACTACATCGAAGAAGCAATGACGGAATTTAAAAAAAAAAGGTTAAAGACCGGGACTAAACTCAAAGCGAAGGATATCAACGTGAAGATTTGCTGATGACATTGGTATCCCCACCGCAAGCGAAGAAGAATTACAGGCTCTGTTGAATGGAATGAACAGTCTAATGAACAAAGAATATGGATTGAGAGTAAATCGAAGAGAGTCGAAAGTAATGAGAAGTAGCAGAAATGAGAAACTTAACATCAGAACTGGTGATCACGAAATGGATGAAGATAAGGAATTCTGCTACATATGCTACCACGATGGACGGAACAAGGAGGACAGAAAAAGCAGACTAGCATTGGCGAAAGCTGCATTCCTGATCAAGAGAAGTCTACTAGTATCAAACAAAGTCCACAATTTCAGGAAGAAATTTCTGAGATGTACATTTGCTGTGCAGCATTGTACGGTATTGAAACGTGGACAGTGGCAAAACCGAAACAGAAGGGAATCGAAGGATTTGAGATGTGGTGCTGCAGAAGAACGCTGAAAATTAGGTGGACTGATAAGATGAGGAATGAGGAGGTTGTCCGGAGAATCGACGTGGAATGGAATGTATGGAAAACATTTACAAGAAGGGACGGGATGGTAGGATACCTGTTAAGATATCGGGATATAAGTCCCACGGTATTAGAGTGGGTTGTTGAGTGTAACACCGGTACGGGAAGACGGAGATTGGAATACGTCTAGCAAATAATTGAGGACGTAGGCTGCAGTTGCTACTATGAGATGGTTGTTTGTTTGTTGTGGTCTTCAGTCCAGAGACTGGTTTGATGCAGCTGTACATGCTGCTCAATCCTGTACAAGCTTCTTCATCTCCCAGTACCTACTGCAACCTACATCCTTCTGAATCTGTTTAGTGTATTCATCTCTTGGTCTCCGTCTACGATTTTTACCCTCCACGTTGTCCTCCAATACTAAATTGGTGATCCCTTGATGCCTCAGAATATGCCCTACCAACCGATCCCTTCTTCTAGTCAAGTTGAGCCACAAATTTCTCTTCTCTCCAATTTTATTCAACACCTCCTCATTAGTTATGTGATCTACCCCTCTAATCTTCAGGATTCTTCTGTAGCACCACATTTCGACAGCTTCTATTCTCTTCTTGTCCAAACTATTTATCGTCCACGTTTCACTTCCATACATTGCTACACTCCATACAAATGCTTTCAGAAACGACTTCCTGACACTTAAATCTATGCTCTATGTTAACAAATTCCTCTTCGTCAGAAACGCTTTCCTTGCCATTGCCAGTCTACATTTTATATCCTCTCTACTTCGACCATCATCAGTTATTTTGCTCCCCAAATAGCAAAACTCTTTTTCTACTTTAAGCGTCTCATTTCCGAATCTAATTCCTCAGCATCACCCGATTTAATTCGACTACATTCCATTATCCTCGTTTTGCTTCTTTGATGTTCATCTTATATTCTCCTTTCAAGACACTGTCCATTCCGTTCAGCTGCTCTTCCAAGTCCTTTGCTGTCTCTGACAGAATTACAATGTCATCGGCGGACCTCAAAGTTTTTATTTCTTCTTCATGGATTTTAATACCTACTCCGAACTTTTCTTTTGTTTCCTTTATTGCTTGCTCAATATACAGATTCAATAACATCGGGGACAGGCTACAAACCTGTCTCACTCCCTTCCCAATCACTGCTTCCCTTTTATGCCCCTCGACACTTATAACTGCCACCTGGTTTCTGTACAAATTGTAAATAGCCTTTCGCTCCCTGTATTTTACCCCTGCCACCTTCAGAATTTGAAAGAGAGTATTCCAGTCAACATTGTCAAAAGCTTTCTCTAAGTCTACAAATGCTAGAAACATAGGTTTGCCTTTCCTTAATCTATTTTCTAAGATAAGCCGTAGGGTCAGTATTGCCTCACGTGTTCCAACATTTCTACGGAACCCAAACTGATCTTCCCCAAGGTCGGTTTCTACCAGTTTTTCCATTCGTCTGTAAAGAATTCGCATTAGTATTTTACAACTGTGACTTATTAAACTGATAGTTCGGTAATTTTCACATCTGTCAACACCTGCTTTCTTTGGGATTGGAATTATTATATTCTTCTTGAAGTCTGAGGGTACTTCGCCTGTCTCATACATTTTGCTCACCAAATGGTAGAGTTTTGTCAGGACTGGCTCTCCCAAGGCTGTCAGTAGTTCTAATGGAATGTTGTCTACTCCGGGGGCCTTGTTTCGACTCAGGTCTTTCAGTGCTCTGTCAAACTCTTCACACAGTATCATATCTCCCATTTCATGTTCATCTACATCCTCTTCCATTTCCATAATATTGTCCTCAAGCACATCGCCCTTGTATAGACCCTCTATATACTCCTCCCACCTCTCTGCTTTCCCTTCTTTGCTTAGAACTGGGTTTCCATCAAAGCATGCAAGTGGCTCTCCTTTCTCCAAAGGTCTCTTTAATTTTCCTGTAGGCAGTATCTATCTTACCCCTAGTGAGATAAGCCTCTACATCCTACATTTGTCCTCTAGCCATCCCTGCTTAGCCATTTTTCACTTCCTGTAGATACGGAATACGTCCAGCAAATATTCAAGTAATGCTGACCGCGTCTTTCATGCGACGCCCAAGTGACGGAAAGTGTTGGTTCTGTTTCCTGTTATAAACAAAATAATTATAAAGCGGAATTTGACGGCCCGTTCGTTAGCGCGGACCCAAATTAGTGTACTGCAACATCCGTTTTATCGATATGTATTAACAAAGACAGTAGAACACGAAGAACGACGAGTACTCTAGCAGCAAATGAGCTGTGCTGCTGCATTCCAGTAGCAGTCAGTGTGGCACGGGCCGTGCTGTCACTGCTTGAGTACTGGTTATTCTCCGTGTTTTACTGTCCCTGGTAAAACATATCGAAAAAACGGATATAGCAATAGACTAATTTGGGACCGCACTATCCACTTTTAAAAATCATTTTGATTCTAATCGGAAACAAATCGACGCTTTTCATTGTCGCTGGGCGTCACATGAAAGGCGTGAAGACCAGTATTCGTTTGGGCTAATATCATCCACACATTGTAAAAATTGCAAAACATTTCACGAAATATCAGAGAAAATGTACCTGAAAACCCTTAGGAGAGACACCTTCGTACACTACTGGCCATTAAAATTGCTACACCACGAAGATGACGGGCTACAGACGCGAACCTTAACCGACAGGAAGAAGATGCTGCGATATGCAAATGATTAGCTTTTCAGAGCGTTCACACAAGATTGCCGCCGGTGGTGACACCTACAACGTGCTGACATAAGGAAAGTTTCCAACCGATTTCTCATAGACAAACAGCAGTTGAACGGCGTTGCCTAGTGAAACGTTGTTGTGATGCCTCGTGGAAGGAGGATAAATGCGTACCATCACGTTTCCGACTTTGATAAAGGTCTTATTGCAGCCTATTGCGATTGCGATTTATCGTATCGCGACACTGCTGCTCTCCTTGGTCGAGATCCAATGACTGTTAGCAGGATATGAAATCGGTGGGTACAGGAGGGTAATACGAAACGCCGTGCTGGATCCCAACGGCCTCGTATCACTAGCAGTCGAGATGACAGGCATCTTATCCGCATGGCTGTAACGGATCGTGCAGCCACGTCTCGATCCCTGAGTCAACAGATGGGGACGTTTGCAAGACAACAACCGTCTGCACGAACAGTTCGACGACGTTTGCAGCAGTATGGACTATCAGCTCGGAGACCATGGCCGCGGTTACCCTTGACGCTGCATCACAGACTGCCTGCGATGGTGTACTCAACGACGAACCTGGGTGCACGAATGGCAAAACGTCATTTTTTCGGATGAATCCAGGTTCTGTTTACAGCATCGTGACCGTCGCATCCGTGTTTGGGGACATCGCGATGAACGCACATTGGAAGCGTGTATTCGTCATCGCCATACTGGCGTATCACCCGGCGTGATGGTATGGGGTGCCATTGGTTACACGTCTCGGTCACCTATTGTTCGCATTGACGGCACTTTCAACAGTGGACGTTACATTTCAGATGTGTTGTGACCCGTGGCTCTAAGCTTCATTCGATCCCTGCGAAACCCTACATTTGAGCAGGATAATGCACGGCCGCATGTTGCAGGTCCTGTACGGGCCTTTCTGGATACAGAAAATGTTCGACTGCTGCCCTGGCCAGCACAATCTCCAGATCTCTCACCAATTGGAAACGTCTGGTCAATGGTGGCCGAGCAACTGCCTCGTCACAATACGCCAGTCACTACTCTTGATGAACTGTGGTATCGTGTTGAAGCTGCAAGGGCAGCTGTACCTGTACACTCCATCCAAGCTCTGTTTGACTCAATGCCCAGGCGTATCAGGGCCGTTATTACGGCTAGAGGTGGTTGTTGTGGGTACTGATTTCTCAGGATCTATGCACCCAAATTGCGTGAAAATGTAATCACATGTCAGTTCTAGTATAATATATTTGTCCAATGAATACCCATTTATCATCTGCATTTCTTCTTGGTGTAGCAATTGTAATGGCCAATAGTGTATATTTCTAAATTGTATACACAAAAATGTACTGTTTTGTTTTGCTCCTTTCAGTCAGTTTTCACAGAAAACAGTTAAGTTATGTTTATGGCTTATCGTCTTATGATTAGAATACTACTACGGAATCTGAATTTGTAATAATGATAAGTCTCAAGATCAGAGAGTGGGGGAGGAAGAGCGAGAGGAGGAGGTGAGGGTCAGAGGGAGGGGGGGGGGGGGACAAGAAGATTAGGACATAATACACTCCTGGAAATGGAAAAAAGAACACATTGACACCGGTGTGTCAGACCCACCATACTTGCTCCGGACACTGCGAGAGGGCTGTACAAGCAATGATCACACGCACGGCACAGCGGACACACCAGGAACCGCGGTGTTGGCCGTCGAATGGCGCTAGCTGCGCAGCATTTGTGCACCGCCGCCGTCAGTGTCAGCCAGTTTGCCGTGGCATACGGAGCTCCATCGCAGTCTTTAACACTGGTAGCATGCCGCGACAGCATGAACGTGAACCGTATGTGCAGTTGACGGACTTTGAGCGAGGGCGTATAGTGGGCATGCGGGAGGCCAGGTGGACGTACCGCCGAATTGCTCAACACGTGGGGCGTGAGGTCTCCACAGTACATCGATGTTGTCGCCAGTGGTCGGCGGAAGGTGCACGTGGCCGTCGACCTGGGACCGGACCGCAGCGACGCACGGATGCACGCCAAGAAAGTAGGATCCTACGCAGTGCCGTAGGGGACCGCACCGCCACTTCCCAGCAAATTAGGGACACTGTTGCTCCTGGGGTATCGGCGAGGACCATTCGCAACCGTCTCCATGAAGCTGGGCTACGGTCCCGCACACCGTTAGGCCGTCTTCCGCTCACGCCCCAACATCGTGCAGCCCACCTCCAGTGGTGTCGCGACAGGCGTGAATGGAGGGACGAATGGAGACGTGTCGTCTTCAGCGATGAGAGTCGCTTCTGCCTTGGTGCCAATGATGGTCGTATGCGTGTTTGGCGCCGTGCAGGTGAGCGCCACAATCAGGACTGCATACGACCGAGGCACACAGGGCCAACACCCGGCATCATGGTGTGGGGAGCGATCTCCTACACTGGCCGTACACCACTGGTGATCGTCGAGGGGACACTGAATAGTGCACGGTACATCCAAACCGTCATCGAACCCATCGTTCTACCATTCCTAGACCGGCAAGGGAACTTGCTGTTCCAACAGGACAATGCACGTCCGCATGTATCCCGTGCCACCCAACGTGCTCTAGAAGGTGTAAGTCAACTACCCTGGCCAGCAAGATCTCCGGATCTGTCCCCCATTGAGCATGTTTGGGACTGGATGAAGCGTCGTCTCACGCGGTCTGCACGTCCAGCACGAACGCTGGTCCAACTGAGGCGCCAGGTGGAAATGGCATGGCAAGCCGTTCCACAGGACTACATCCAGCATCTCTACGATCGTCTCCATGGGAGAATAGCAGCCTGCATTGCTGCGAAAGGTGGATATACACTGTACTAGTGCCGACATTGTGCGTGTTCTGTTGCCTGTGTCCATGTGCCTGTGGTTCTGTCAGTGTGATCATGTGATGTATATGACCCCAGGAATGTGTCAATAAAGTTTCCCCTTCCTGGGACAATGAATTCACGGTGTTCTTATTTCAATTTCCAGGAGTGTATATCCTATTCGCGCACATATTTAGCAATTGTGTAACATTGCCCAGTTCGCTAGTACTAAAATATTGGAACAATAATATTGAAGATTAAGAGAAGACATTAACTGTGCTGTCTTTTTATATGATTAACGAGGAGTCATTTAGGAAATAAGTATAATAATACTATTCTTATGATCCTTAGGATTGAGCGATTACATTCTGATACCACCGCTAACAGAACTTATATTAAGCGACTGAGAGACCCAGACTATTAAGTATGTTAACTTTCATATCATGGACTTGATTCGAGAGACACTAAATGGAAACTAGGAGGGTAATTCTAAAAGTAAAGAATGCTTTGATATGACGAGCCGGCCGAGTTCTCTCTTAATCCTGCCGCCATATCATTGTCTTTAATCGTTGGCACCCGGGACCAACACGTCACAGCACATAACACTACAGGTCTTAACGAGTAGCAGCGACCATCTCTGGTGGGGAGTGAGTTACTACAGTATTTAAAACGAGCTTAGTATTTCCTAGCTGCACGTTTAAGTACAGTCATGCACTCGATAACATACGGCAACGTTAAGGACATTAGTGGGTACCTCTCCACTGAGATACTGATTTCTCGGCTGCCAGCGGAGTTCGCGATATATGTCGGGCAAAGCAACTAGTGTGACTCTTTTTTCCCTTAATGTCTTGTGCTTCATTAACCTTCAATGGCAGATTGCGCATAAATGCATAGTTTCTGTGGTGTCACCGCCAGACACCACACTTGCTAGGTGGTAGCCTTTAAATCGGCCGCGGTCCGTTAGTATACGCCGGACCCGCGTGTCGCCACTGTCAGTGATAGCAGACCGAGCGCCGCCACACGGCAGATCTAGAGAAACTTCCTAGCACTCGCCCCAGTTGTACAGCCGACGTTAATAGCAATGGTTCACTGACAAATACGCTCTCATTTGCCGAGACGATAGTTAGCACAGCCTTCAGTTACGTCATTTGCTACGACCTAGCAAGGCGCCATTACCAGTTAATATTGAAATTATAAAACATGTAGCACCAAGAGCGATGTTCTCCAATTATGGATTAAAGTTAAGTATTACATCAACTACGTACTTTACTTGCTACTATTAATTACTTTACCTTGTTCCAGACCTCACGCCAATCTGCGTGAGCTTAACGCGTGCCTTTCGGCTACCTCCGAGTGGCTTGGCTGTCTTGCCACGCCACTACAGTTTCACAAATAAATGATCGTGATGGGTGGTAGAACAGACACATCTTCGTATTTAACATTTATTTCCATTCAATTATAGCCGTTCGAGCTGTGGTACTTCCCTTGTAAGTTGTCGCTGCTTGACTACTAAAAAAAGTCAAGTTGTCCTTAACCTAAAGGTAGCCTTTCACGCCACAGTGTTACGCTAGGCGTGGTTCTATTGGAGGTCGGTGTTCTTACCAAATAACGATGACTCAGTCTTGCGCTTCTTTTGAATAACCATTTCCGAAACATATAGTACTTAAATTTCTCACGGTAGCAGTAAAAATTACAACGTTAAATTCTAGTACTTCTTAAATTTCATCTTGTTCAATAGGCATCAATGGAGAAGCGTAACTTTTTTGCTATAAAGTAATATTTTTCCTGGATTTTAATATATAAGACAAACTAATGAAATGATTGAAATTCAGTTCAGTTTTCACTTGCGTTTAAATGAAAATTTAGAAATTCTTCCAAGCACAGAATACACAGAAACTAACTATGACGTAGGTTTGCCATCCATTCCGATATATCTCGACCATTAGTGTTATGGACCTTCTTGTCCCGAAATTCCGTCAAGACTCACTTTTGTCCAGATTTTGCAAAATACTGTTAGCAGCTTTTCTCAAGTGCTGGAGTAACGCCACCAGTTCGCGGAACGTGTAAATGAAGCATCAGTTAGTTTTATTTATAACAGCAAGTTTATGTTGACAAGGTCGTCTCACAGATGGCGCTGCATCTTAAATGGGCTGTTTCTTTTAATAACTATCAAGTATTTGACTGGATGACGCTGTCTGAAACCCCATATTGGGTGATGGAACACTATTATTTACCTGACTAAAAATGGTGCGAAGATTTCAGGTAACAATTGTTTTCAGGAATACATGTATCTGAAGAGCATTTTAGAAACTAAGCGTGGCTCGGATGAATGGAATTCTAAACACTCCATGGCAGAAAGGTGGATTTACTTTCTTAAGGAAACCGAAAATACTGAACGCAAATCCTACTGCTAAAATTATGCGAGTAATTGTTTTCTCAACGCCACTGTGGGAAGAGTATTTTAGCTGATGTCGGCCCAGTGGACCGATGAAAGAAATCGACTTCTGTCAGGGACTATGGAATCAATCTTACAGTGCCAGTTTAACTACAAGCTGACTTGCATTGAGATTTATAAACATGTAAAAGGGAACAAAGACTTGCTGAAAAACGTGAAATCATCCAAAAAATATTGTTTACCAACTAATTCTGTCGCAACAAGTGCCATGAAATTGTGCTCGCAATGAAAAATATTTATATTAGATAAATTCTTTTCATCATTTCTACACCCCTATCTCTGAGTGTCCCGACGAGGTCCCATCTAGATATGGCACCCTCACCCTTCTTAAACCTAATAAAGGAGGAAAACCGAGCAACGTGGTCTCTGACGCCCGACTATTTATAAAATCCTTACAGTCAAAATTAGTAAACATATTGCTCAAGTTGCAACTTGAACAATTTTACAATTAAAAAAGTTAGTTTCAGTTTAATTATATTGTGCTGTGGCCTTCGTGATAAAACATAAATACACAATGACTGCTCGAAATAACAAAATGAGCACTTTCAACCGTATGTACTCATTACATCTTAATTAATCCAATAATTAATTCATTTTTAGATATATTTGTTGTGTCTAGACAAGACAGCCTAGACACAATGAGAGGAAGCCGAAAGGCACGCGCTAAGCTCAAGCAGATGGGCGTGAGGTCTGAAACAGGATACGTAATGAATGCTATAAAGAAAAGTACGTAGCTGCTGGAATACTTAACTTTAATCCATCCTTGTGGTACATCGCTCTTGACGAGACAAGTGAGACTCTTTAGATACAAGCTATGTAAGGCTAATGGCGCCTTGCTAGGTCGTAGCCATTGACTTAGCTGAAGGCTATTCTAACTATCTTCTATGCAAATGAGCGAGGCTTCGTCAGTGTGCATCGCTAGCTACGTCGTCCGTACAACTGGGGCGAGTGCTAGTAAGTCTCTCGAGACCTGCCGTGTGGTGGCGCTCGGTCTGCTATCACTGAAAGTGGCGACACGCGGGTCCGACATGTACTAATGGACCGCGGCCGATTTAAAGCTACCACCTAGCAAGTGTAATGTCTGGCGGTGACACCACAATATTAACATTTTCAGTGCATATGTCTTTACTACAAATTACGTATGAACTGTAAACACAGTAATGTTTAGGTGACTGATTACACGAGTGTTTTTATATCTAACGAAAGAAACGAAATTTACAAGTAGATAAATATAGGAGTCTGCATGTTTATGTAATGAACTGGAATGTGGTTGGTTCAAATGGCTCTGAGCACTATGCGACTTAACTGCTGTGGTCATCAGTCCCCTAGAACTCAGAACTACTTAAACCTAACTAACCTAAGAACATCACACACATCCATGCCCGAGGCAGGATTCGAACCTGCGACCGTAGCAGTCGCGCGGTTCCGGACTGAGCGCTTAGAACCGCTAGACCACCGCGGCCGGCAACTGGAATGTGGATCAGGTTGTTTAGTGTATATGGTATCAGTCACTTCATTATAGTGTATTTTGGTATGCCACATTACAAGGTGAACCAAGCGATAACTGAGTGATAGGATCCTAAAAAATTGGAGTTTGCCTCCCCGAACTTTCAGTTCATATTCTGGCGCTTATCCACTAACTAATTTAATATTTACATGACTATACCGGAAGTTCCTGAAGATTAACAGATATCTACATGTTCACAATAAGCATTTTGCGACTCGTAGATCGAGATCGTAGTATACGTTGTTGAAATATTTTCTGATTAAGTTTAATTTTCTGCAGAGTCTGCAGATACTTCAACCAGTCCCCCTTTTATACGTCTGTCTGCAGCTTGTTAAATAATTTTGTAACAAAATTCGAAACCACGCTCTGCGCGCCAAGTCATTCAACGAGTTTGAGACATTACCTACCAATTAAACGTCAGGCACTAATTCTGAATCTCGCAATGAAAAATGGAACTGGAATGACAACAAACGACTGTGATAACATGAGGAGTCAGTGTATAAATAAGTATTACCACATGATGAAACAGAGATAACCATTAAAGCTTGTCACCGTGACTATACGTTTCTCAGCGCGAACCAACAGCACTGTTATCTACTCTTATCTAGTGGTGTCATATGTGTCTGTTAGGACACATTAGGAGAGGGGGGACAGTAAGATTAGGACATAACATACCCATTCGTTCACGTATTTAGCAATTGCAAAGAATTACTCAGATCGCTAGTAATAAAATATAATTGTGAGGAATATGAGAAGACTTAAACTGTGCTGTCCTTTTACACTATTAACGATGTATCGTTTAGGAAATAAATATAATAATATTATACTTACTAACAAGTTGATTTTTGTTACTAGTCTAATTCTTAGCACTGAGTGATTACCTGCTGATTCCACCGCTAACTGAGAAACCCAAGTATGCTAACTTTCATTTCATGGACTTGATTCGAGAGACACTAAATGGCAACTAGGAGTGTCATTCTAAAAGTAAAGAACGCTTTGACATGACGGGCCGGCCCAATTCTTCCCTATCCCTGCCGCCATGTCATTGTCTCTAATCGCTGGCACCCGAGACCAACACGTCATAGCAAGTGTCTTCGCGAGTAGCAGCGCCCATCTCTGGAGGGGAGTGATTTACTACAGTATTTAAGACGAGCTTAGTATTTCCTAGCTGCACGTTTAAATACAGTCATGCACTCGGTGACACGCGACAACCTTAAGGGACTTTAGTGGGTACCTTTCCACTGTGATACTGAATTCATGGCTGACCCTGGACTTAAATGCATAGTTGCACAGATAAGTGATCGTGATGGGTGGTGGAATTTACCCCTGCCACCTTTAGAATTTGAAAGAGAGTATTCCAGTCAACATTGTCAAAAGCTTTCTCTAAGTCTACAAATGCTAGAAACGTAGGTTTGCCTTTCCTTAATCTTTCTTCTAAGATAAATATTCCATTGGAACTACTGACGGCCGTGGGAGAGCCAGTCCTGACAAAACTCTACCATCTGGTGAGCAAGATGTATGAAACAGGCGAAATACCCTCAGACTTCAAGAAGAATATAATAATTCCAATCCCAAAGAAAGCAGGTGTTGACAGATGTGAAAATTACCGAACTATCAGCTTAATAAGTCACAGCTGCAAAATACTAACACGAATTCTTTACAGACGAATGGAAAAACTAGTAGAAGCCAACCTCGGGGAAGATCAGTTTGGATTCCGTAGAAACACTGGAACACGTGAGGCAATACTGACCTTACGACTTATCTTAGAAGAAAGATTAAGGAAAGGCAAACCTACGTTTCTACCATTTGTAGACTTAGAGAAAGCTTTTGACAATGTTGACTGGAATACTCTCTTTCAAATTCTAAAGGTGGCAGGGGTAAAATACAGGGAGCGAAAGGCTATTTACAATTTGTATAGAAACCAGATGGCAGTTACAAGAGTCGAGGGACATGAAAGGGAAGCAGTGGTTGGGAAGGGAGTAAGACAGGGTTGTAGCCTCTCCCCGATGTTGTTCAATCTGTATATTGAGCAAGCAGTAAAGGAAACAAAAGAAAAATTAGGAGTAGGTATTAAAATTCATGGAGAAGAAATAAAAACTTTGAGGTTCGCCGATGACATTGTAATTCTGTCAGAGACAGCAAAGGACTTGGAAGAGTAGTTGAATGGAATGGACAGTGTCTTGAAAGGAGGATATAAGATGAACATCAACAAAAGCAAAACAAGGATAGTGGAATGTAGTCTAATTAAGTCGGGTGATGCTGAGGGAATTAGATTAGGAAATGAGGCACTTAAAGTAGTAAAGGAGTTTTGCTATTTGGGGAGCAAAATAACTGATGATGGTCGAAGTAGAGAGGATATAAAACGTTGGCTGGGAATGGCAAGGAAAGCGTTTCTGAAGAAGAGACATTTGTTAACATCCAGTATTGATTTAAGTGTCAGGAAGTCATTTCTGAAAGTATTCGTATGGAGTGTAGCCATGTATGGAAGTGAAACATGGACGATAAATAGTATGGACAAGAAGAGAATAGAAGCTTTCGAAATCTGGTGCTACAGATGAATGCTGAAGATTAGATGGGTAGATCACATAACTAATGAGGAAGTATTGAATAGGATTGGGGAGAAGAGAAGTTTGTGGCACAACTTGACCAGAAGAAGGGATCGGTTGGTAGGACATGTTCTGAGGCATCAAGGGATCACCAATTTAGTATTGGAGGGCAGCTTGGAGGGTAAAAATCGTAGAGGGAGACCAAGAGATGAATACACTAAGCAGATTCAGAAGGATGTAGGTTGCAGTAGGTACTGGGAGATGAAAAAGCTTGCACAGGATAGAGTAGCATGGAGAGCTGCATCAAACCAGTCTCAGGACTGAAGACCACAACAACAACATGGGTGGTGGAACAGACACATCTCCGTATTTAAAATTCGCTTTTATTCAATTATAGCCGTTCGAGTTGTGGTACTTCCCTTGTAAGTTGTCGATGCTCATCTACTAAAAACAGTCAAGTTGCCCGTAACCTAAAGGTAGGTTTTCATACCACAGTGTTATGCTAGATGTGGTTCTATTGGAGGTTTCAGATCTTGCCCTCCTTTTACCTTTGAGGTTACTGAGAACCTGTAGTTTAACATGGTGAAGTTTTAACATTTTTAACTAGCTACCAGTTCATTTATGAAACCAAATAACGATGACTCAGTCTTGCGCTTCTTTTGTATAACCATTTCCGAAGCATATAGCACTGAAATTTTTCATGTTAGCAGTAAAAATTACAACGTTAACTTCCAGTACTTGTTAAATTTCATCTTGTTCAATAGGCATCAATGGAGAAGTGTCCGCCCCTGGTAGCTGAGTTGTCAATGAGACGGAATGTCATACCTAAGGACCCAGGTCCGATTCCCGGCTGGGTCGGAGATTTTCCCCGTTCAGGGACTGGGTGTTGTGTTGTCCTCACCATTATCATTTCATCCCCATCAACGCACAAGTCGCCGAAGTGGCGTCGAAAGACTTCCACCAGGCGAACGGTCTACCCGATGGAAGGCCCTAGCCACACGGCATTTCCATTTCCAATCGAGAAGTATAACTGATTTGCTACAAATTAACATTTCTTGCTGGATTTTAATATATGACACATTTTTGTGACAAACTAATGAAATTATTTAAATTCAATTCAGTTTTCACTTGCATTGTAATGAAAATTTAGAAATTCTTCCAAGCACAGAGTATACAGAAACTGACCCTGACTTAGAGCTGCCACCTACACCGATGTATCGGGACCATAATGTTATGGACCTTCTTGTCCCGACATCCTGGCAATATACAGTTTTTTCCAGGTTTTGCAAAATGTTGTTATGAGCTTGGCTCAAGTACTGATCTAACGCCATCTGTTAGAGCAACATGTAAATGCAGTCTCAGTTAGTTTTATTTATGTCAACAAGTTTATGTTTACAAGGTCGTCTCACAGAAGGCATTGCATAGTAAATCGTCTATTTCTTTTAATAAATATCAAATTTTGATTAGATCTGAAACCCCAGATTGGGTGATGATTAAAAACACTATTACATACCTGACTAAAAATGGTGTTAAGGTTTCAGGCGACAATTGTTTCTCAGAACTATATGTGTTGACTGGAAAGAATGAAAGTTTAAACACTCCGTGGTACAAAGGTGGATTTACTGAATCCTTCAGCATTAATGAAATCTTCCTCCAACCTCATCATGTTGTCCGCACCATTTCCCCTGGCCCGAGGTGGGGTTGCTATTGACCACCTCAGGCATCTCGCTGTCTGGCCACAATCCCTACCCAATGACCCGACTGAACATCTTCTTCTCAGCATCTTTTTTCCCTCTCTCACCATCACCTGTGCCACTATCTATAACCGTACCGCTGATCCTCTTCCCTACAACTTCATTTCCTATGTTGACCGTACCTTCTCCATCTACGTGACTGCCACCAACCTCAACATCCACAGCCATGATCCTGCCACCCTTCGGCGGTGGCATCAGTTCCTTGCCACCCTCCATGGTGACATTGTTCCTCTCCCACAACACACCCATCCTGAAAGTAACTCCACCCCAGATGTTATCCTTGCTTCCCAACCATCTTGATCGTATTGCCGCAGACATCCTCGATCCCATTGGTCCTCACCATCTCCTCCACCCATGGCCCCCCTCCAGCCCCCCATCCTGCTGCCCCTCCAAAGTTTGTCCACAACTACTGCTGTGCCAACTGGGATACCCCTACCTTTCACCATCCGACTGACATCACCCATGCCTCTTCCTTCCTCCAGAAGACCATCACTGACGCTGTGGAGGCCCACGTTCCTACCAAACTCATCCACACTCCTAGCCCTATGCTTCCTCCACAGGCTGTCCTCCTTCTTCATGAATCCTGCAGGCTCTACCACTCCTTCCTCCACACCCTTGACCGGAATACACTTCTCTGCCACCAGCAATTACAGCGACACATCCAGAACCTCCTTACAGCAAAGAAACGCCAGTACTGGCACCAGACATTTACATACCTCAATTCCACCCACCCTGTCAACTCCTCCAAGTACTGGTCAGCCTTCCTCTGCCTTACTGGTAGCCATCCCACCCCACATTACTCTCTTCTCCACGACAACCACCCCTTCCCTGACAATGTCAGGAAGGGTAACCATTTTGCTTCCCACCTATCCGAGGTCTTCTCCATTCCTGATGGTCCCCATTTTGATTAATCCCTTTTCCCCAAGGTCCTTGAATGCACTGATACCTCTGTCCCACCACTCACCCCTAGTTTTCGGTACTTGGATCAGTTACTCCCCTCAGACACAAATACTTCCATCACCGCACATTACATCACATTCGTCCTCCACTCCAAATGCAGCACTACCCCTGGTCATGAGGGTGTCACCTACCACCTTAAGGAATCCTCCTGGCCTTCCTGGCTGCCCTTACTACCCTGTACAACATCCTCCTCTCCACTGGTTTTTGTCCTGACTTATGGAAGACTTCCTGTGTCCTGCTGTTCCCTAAACCCCTCTGACACCTCATCCTATCATCCCATCTGACTCAACTCTGTGTTCAGTAAGGTCTTCAAGTCCATCCTCTCCCAACATATTCATCACCACCTTAACCAACATCACCTCCTTCCCTTTACCCAATGTGGCTTCTGGTCCTCCCTCTCAGCTGATGACCAGCTCCTTAACCTTACCCATCTTCTTCCCACCAATTCAACTCCCATCACTCCACTATCTGTGTTCCCCTCAACATCCAGAATGCCTACAACAGTGTCTGGCATCCTGGGCTCCTCTTCAGACCTATGCTCTCCCCATCAGTTTCATCCATCTCGTTGCTTCCTTCCTCTCCTATGTCACTATCCACAGTTCCAACTCCCATACTTCCTATCCCATCGCCAGTGTGCCCCAACGCTCCATCCTTTCCCCTATCCTCTATCTCCTGTATACTGCCGATATGCCCAAACCTCCCCCACCTGTTCATCTTCTCCAATTCCTGGCCCTTTATCCTACCCTTCAACTGTCCCAACATACCCTCCAAACCCACCTTGAGCAGTTCACCACTTGGTGCAACCAGTGGTTCCTTTGAATCAACCCCTCCAAGACCCAGGCAATCATCATAGGCCATACCACCTGCTCCTTCCATTTCCATGATTTCTATCTCACCATTTATAGTCATCCTATTGACCTCACTCCTACCCTAAAATAACTTGGCCTTACCCTTGACCATCACCTCAGCTGGATTCCCCATCTCCTCACAATCCAACACAAACCCCACAACAGACACCGCCTCCTGAAACTCCTGCCCAGCCGGACACTGGGGCTGCATCCTTCCACTATCCTTCACACCTACAAATCCTTGCTCTGCCCCATCCTTTGTTATGCCTGTGTCACTTGGGTTTCTGCCCCTCCCAGATTCTATAAAGCCCCCCAAATCCTAGAATGCCATGCACTCAGCCTCATGTTTCATATCCACCTTCCATCCCGCACGTGCATCCTCTATGACCTCATCCCCTTCCCCCACCTCCTTTTCCTTGAACATATCTACACCCTGTACATCATTTTCTGACTCGATCCTCCCCACCCTCTGCCCCTTCCTCTCCACCCCCACCCTATTTTTGTGCCTCTACCATTGTGTCCTGCCCTCCCTCCACCTCCTTTCCCATCGCAACTTTCAGCACCTGCCCCTCCAGGATGGTGAGCTTCACACTGACATCTACCACTCCTACCAACTCTTATCCCACCTCTCCCCCCCTACTCTTCAGGGCTCCTCTCTCCTCCCCTTCCTTTGAGTGTTTTTCCTCCCTCCTACACCCCCTCCCTTTCCTATGCCTCACTTCTGTGTCTCTACATTCCGTCCAGCCTTGTCTTCCCTCATCATCTCCCACACCACCCATCTTCTGCCTCTTGGTGAGCCCCCTGCCCCCTCTTTTCCTCTTCCCCCCCCCCAACCCCCTCTGCCCACCACATCTTCCTCCCCTCATTTTCCCTCCTCTCTGGCCTCCAGTCCCTTGGAAGGTTCCTACAGGCAGTTTTTATTCTTCATGTGTACTCCATCATTTACAGTGGTTTTTTAAGTGTCTCTCGCTCTTTGTGTTTTTATACTGTGGCTGACTTTTAACTTGTGTTTGACTCCAGTGTATTTTAAGTGCCCCATAAATTGCCAGCTTTCTTTTAACTTTATGTGGACTTTTTAACTGTTCCCCAGTGAACATCCCTGTGTTAGTGTATACTTTAACATCCATTATCTCCATTTCTGGGTTTTTATATTCCCCTTTTGCCACTCTTTTATGCATGTGTTCTCCCATTTTATATTTCTGTAAAGCCACTCGGCTGAAGAGCGGCGGACTGTGCCTCTGACAGCCGTCCGCTACCCATATGGGGCATGAAAAATCAATAAAGGAAAAAAAGGTGGATTTACTTTCTTAATACTGAGCGCAAATGCCAATTTCTAAGATTACATGGGTAATTGTTTTCTATTCGCATACACAACGCCACTGTGGAAAGAGTATTTTCGCTGATGTCAGACAAGTGGACCAATAAAAGAAATCAACTGCGGCCACAGACTGTGGAATCAATCTTACAACGCCAGTTTAATTACAAGATAACTTGCATGGAGATTCATAAACACCTAAAAAGATAAAAAGATCTGCTGAAAAAGGTGAAGTCTTCTGTGAAATATCGTGTACCAACCCCTTCTGACCCAACAAATGCCATGTAATTGTGTTCTGAACAAAAAATAATTATATCAGATAAATTTTTTGCTTCATTTCTATCTCAGAGTGTCCTGACGAGATTCCAGCTGGATATGGCAACCTTACCCTAACTACAGCTAATAAAGGAGGAAAATCGAGCAATGTAGGCTCTTACTCCCGACTGTTTATAAAATCTTGACAATCAAAATTAGTATAGTATTGTTGAAGTTTCAACATTAACAATTTTGCAATTAAAAATTTAATTTCAGTTTAATTATATCGCAGTTTGTCTTAGGCGATAAAGCATAAGTACATGATGACTGCTCAGAATAACATAGTATTCAATGATTATACAGTGAAGAGCCAAAGAAACTGGTACACTTAACACGTGAGCACACAAAGTGCTGCAACACGACGTAGCATGAACTCGACTAATGTCTGAAGCAGTGTTGGAGGGAACTGATGTCATGAAACCTGCAGGGATGTCCATAAATCTATACGAGTACAGGGGGTGGAGATATCTTCTGAACAGCACGTTGCAAGGATCCCAGATATGCTCAATAATGTTCATGTCTGGTGAGTTTGGTGGCCGGCGTAAGTGTTTAAACTCAGAAGAGTGTTCCTGGAGCCACTCTGTAGCAATTCTGAATGTGTGGGGTGTCCCATTGTCTTGCTGGAATTTCCCATGTCCGTCGGAATGTACAGTGGACATAAATGGATGGAGGTGATAAGACAGGATGCTTACGTACGTGTCACCTGTCAGAGTAGTATCTAGATGTATCAGGGGTCCTATATCACTCCAACTGCACACGCCCCACACCTTTACAGAGCCTTCACCAGTTTGAACAGTTGCTGACGTACAGGGTCCATGGATTCATGAGGTTGTGTCCATACCTGTGCACGTGCTGTTGAGGGGCCCAGGTGAGGCTTAAAGCTTCGTGTTGTGCAGCCATGAAGGGTACGCGAGTGGGCTTTCGGCTCCGAAAGCCCATATCAACGATTTTTCGTTGAATGGTTCGCACGCTGACACTTGTTGATGGCCCAGCATTGAAATCTGTTGCAGTTTGCGGAAGGGTTGCACGTTGAACAAATCTCTTCAGTCGTCGTTGGTCACGTTCTTGCAGGATCTTTTTCCGGCCACACTGATGTCGGAGATTTGACTTTTTACAGGATTCCTGATATTCACGGTACACTCGTGAAATGGTCGTACGGGAAAATCCCCACTTCATCGCTACCTCGGAGATGCGTCCCATCGCTCGTGCGCATACTATAACACTACGTTCAAACTCACTTTAATCTTGATAACCTGCCATTGTAGCAGCAGTAATCGAACTAACAACTGCGCCAGACACTTGTCTTATATAAGTGTTGCCGACCCCAGCGCCGTATTCTGTCTGTTTACATACCTCTGTATTTGAATACGCATGCCTGAATCAGTTTCTTTGGCGCTTCAGTGTATATGAAATGTACAAAATGAGCACTTTGAACAGTATGTAGTCATTTCATCTTAATTACATCTTAATTAATCCAATAATTAATTCATTTTTAGACAAGCTAACATTTTCAGAGTATATGTCAATACTAGAAATTACGTATGAATAATGTT
Organism: Schistocerca piceifrons; assembly: GCF_021461385.2. NCBI lineage: Eukaryota > Metazoa > Arthropoda > Insecta > Orthoptera > Acrididae > Schistocerca > Schistocerca piceifrons. The sequence continues at coordinate 945,582,789 of NC_060139.1, forward strand.
TACGTGACTGATTACTCGAGTCTTTTTATATCTAACGAAAGTTACAAATAGTTAAATAGAGGAGTCAGAATGTTATTATACTGAACTGGAATGTGGATGAGGTAGTTTAATGTGTATGATATCAGTCAATTCATTATAATGTCTTTTGTTCTGCCGCATTACAAGGTGAACCAAGTGACAACTGGGCGAAAGGATCTTACAACGAATTGGGATTTGTCTCCCAGACCTTTGAATTCGAATTCTGGCGGTTATCCACTAACAAATTTAATATTTATATGAATATAACGAAACTTCCTGAAGATTGACAGTTATCTACATGTGCACAATAAGCATTTTGCGACTCGTGGATCGAGATCGTAGTATACTTTGTTTAAATATTTTCTGCTTAAGTTTTATTTTTTACTGAGTCTGCAGAGACTTCAACCACTCCCCCTTCTTTACGTCTGCCGGTAGCTTGTCAAATAATTTTGTAACAAAATGCGAAATCACATTCTGCGTGCCGAGCCGTTCGACGAGTGTGACACATTGTCTATCAATTAAACGTCAGGCACTAATTCTGAATCTCACTGTGAAATATGGAACTGGACCGACAATATACGACTGTGATAACCTGGGGAGTCAGTGCATAAATAAGTATTACCGCATGATGAAACAGCGATAACCATCAAAGCTTGTCACCGTGATTATACGTTTCTCAGCGCGAACTAAGGGCACTGTTATCTACTCTCAGTTAGAGGTGCGATATATGTGTTAGGGAAAGGTAGGATATGGGGGCGGAGGGGGGGGGGGGGGCAACCGGTGTGGCCGTGCGGTTCTAGGCGCTTCAGTCTGGAACCACGTGACCGCTACGGTCGCAGGTTCGAATCCTGCCTCGGGCATGGATGTGTGTGATGTCCTTAGGTTAGTTAGGTTTAAGTAGTTCTAAGTTCTAGGGGACTGATGACCACAAATATTAAGTCCCATAGTGCTCAGAGCCATTTGAACCATTGCTTTTTGATTGGGGGGGGGGGCGATAGTGAGACGAATTGCTCCAAGAGCTGGGCTTAACAGTTGAACTTGGACAAAGGAAGGCCACACCCTCGATCTTCCTCGCATTATTGCGTGCTATCACTGTTCAAGATATCTGCGTCTAGATCCTTCGACTTTGAAACTTGCCAGACGATGCGTCACTTTGCTAACAAACATACAATATGGAAATTTCAGATTGCGTCAGATTTATTCCTGCTGTGAAGGGTAGTTAATTCAAGACAGTAGAGGGGACGCAGCAAGTAATATCGGATGGAGTGTCATCGACAAATCTGGAGGACAGTTCAGGTGTACTACAGGGAAGTGCTTTGGGACCACTGCTGTTCATGTTGTGTGCTAATAGCCTTGTAGGCAATATTAATATTAACCTCAGACTTTTCGTAGTAGCTGCAGTTATCTACAAATAGGTACCGTCTGAAAAAAATCAGCACAAATATTCCGTCACGTCTCTATAAGATTTCAAAGTGGTACAAAGACAGGGAACTTGCTTCAAATGTTCCGAAATGTAAAATTCTACACTTCACAATAGGAAAGCCCGTAGAATCCTGTAACTATAATATCAGTGTGTCACATTTGGAGTCAGTCACCTCATACAAATACCTGGACATAACAATTTGTAGGGATACGAAATGGAACGATCACATAGACTCAGTCGCAGGTAAAGCTGATGGTAGACTTCGGTACCTTGGTATAATACTAGCGAAATGAAACCAATCTTCACAGGAGACTACTTACAAAACACTCGTGCAACCCATCTCAAAATATTGTTCAAGTGCGTGGGACCCGTACCAAAAAGGGGACTGACAGGGTATACTGAGCGTATACAAAGAAGGACAGCACGAATCGTCATGTGTTTGTTTGACGCAAGTGAGTGTATCACATAGATGCTGGAAGAACTGAACAGGGAAATGCTGTAAGGTAGACGCAAGCTATCCTGTGGATGACTACTTAGTAAGTTTCACGAACAAGCTTATTATGAATTTAAGAATATATTACAACCTCCTACATATCGCTTACGTAGACACAAGTCGCACAGAAGGGTTTAAGCAGACATTCTTTTCGCGCTTCGTATGTGAATGGAGCGAGAACCAGCCCCAGTGACTGGTACAATAGGAAATACCCTCTGCCACACACTTCATAAGAGCCTGCACAGTATGTATGTAGATGTACAGGGTGATTCCGCGATGACGTTACAAACTTTGAGGCATGATGGAAAAATGTAAACGTATCAATTTGAAATGAGGGATCCTAGCCCAGAAACGACCAAGTCGAAAGTTACAAAAGAAAATCGTTCTGATACCTCTGACACAGGAGCAGGTGGAGAGATAACATCCGGAAGGGCACAACTAGGATGAACACGAAAGTTGAATCGACAAACAGTGCATTCAACAGAAGGAAATGGAAGAGGCTTGTAGAGCAGGGGTATGGTCGGTAAGGCCCTTGCCACTTGTAATAATAAAAAGTAAAAAAAACCTCTGACAATGGAGTACATGTACCGGCACTGTTGTTGCTACGATTTCTGGCTGGGCAACCTTCAAAGAGGGTCGTATGGACCAAAAGAAGAAAAAATTTCTAGTACAGATGGGCTCTAAAACGCATGCTTAAATAGCTCTGAACACTCGTTCATCTTCGATACTGTGAAACACACCCCTTTGGTTTCCATATTCTTGAAGGAGGTAGAATGGACAAAAATAAGAAAAAATAATCAGTAAATATTGACTCTAAAATGCATATCTTAAGAGCTATAAGCACTTGCTCATCTTCGCTACTATGAAAGACATCTCTTCTATTGAACAAGTACCCATAGCTCTTAAGGTATGGATTTCAGAAACCATCTTTATTGGACTTTTGTTGCTTGTTTTGGCCCAAAGTAAGTTGACACTCAGCGCCGTGGCTGATGGGAGCGACTCTAAATGGGAAATGCCTTTATAGTCGCTCCCACCACCCCCCGCGCCGAGTGTCAACTTCGTTTGTGCATACAGTACTGCCTCCTCCAAAACATGGAAACCAAAGAGCTTGCAGTAGAGGAGATGTGCTTCACAGCATCGTAGATGAAAAAGTGCTCATAGTTCTTAATGTACGCATTTTAGAACCCATGTTTATTAGACTTTTTTTTGTCCAATCTACCACATCTGAAAGTTGCCTACCCTGGAATCTTAACAACAATAGTACCGATACATGTATTCGACTGTCAGAGCTATCAGAACGATTTTCGCATAGAACTTTCGACTTGGTAGTTTTCGGACCAAGGTTTGTTACTTCATATTGATACAGTTACGCTTCTCCATCATCCCTGAAAGTTTGTAACATCATAACGGAATCACCCTGAACATAGAACACATAGTGATCAAAATACAGAAAACCTTTCAAAATTCTTGCAACTCCTTCTCCCTTTCTACAGCTGGTTCCTTTTGCCTTTTGCCTTAAAATCAAAGAATGTCAATAGATGCTTCAGATGCGATTTTGGTGTCTGAGAATATTTCTTTTATTTTTCCAAATTTTTGCGGGATTTTGAAGAGGACTAACACTTTTTTTAATTGGCATTTAAGAATATTCCATACAGTCATCTATGTAAATAAATCAGAATTACACACAAGTGGTAGGCCTATAGATAACAGACTAAATGGGTAAAATAAACATTAATGATGGTGATACAAATACAAAGGCAAAATTAGCTTGAAACTGAGATTACACAAAATTATTTAGTTTAGGTCAGTCAGATCATATCTTTCATTTCGCTTTGTTTAGGAAGGAGCTAAATTCTTTACACTCTGCAAAGTCTGTGGTTACTAATAATGTGAGCACATATGTTGGTGACTGATATTTCTTTCTCACGACATTCTTTAGTGACTTTGCGAGAGGCCTCGCTGGATCCAAAACATATGTGATTTTGCCCTCCACAACATCGGTGTCATATAGCGGAGACGCTATACATACTGTGCAAAGCGGCAATGGATCAACCTAATCAGCGCTATCGTAGATGCAAATTTCCTTGTAGGCGGGAGCCTATAGTACCATGGTTTCTTTGGTAATACTGGTGTTATTCGAGCGTAATGTTTCGATTTAGTTGTCTTAGAAGCTTGCCATTCTATGTCCCACTCTTTTAGAGTCCTCCGCAGGAAAGTGTGTATAGTCATCTCTCTTCTATACGTGAGACCATCGCTTCCTTAGCAAAAGAAATCATCAGTCACTTCTCCCAAGTACGTTGTTGTGCACCTTACTCGAATATATGGGAACACTGCAACCATTTCTTTCCATTTGGTTTAGATATGCTATTATCTTGTAGACTATCGGACGGTTTTGTACCTTTGATGAAAATATTTGAGATGCGCGAGTACAGATTTAACTCGAGAATGTGATAATAGTTCCCTCCGGTGCCGTATGACAGTACTTGAGGGTTTCCAAGATCGCCATAAGCTCTGCCGTCATTATTGTTATCTTACTTTGACAGCTTGTATATAAGTACTACCTGCTCATGAGAATCCTGAAAAGCGTATCCTGTTCCCACCTGGTTCTCTGAGTAGTCTGTACACACTGAGGTGACTAAGGTCACGGGATAGCAATATGCACATATGCAGATGGCTGTAGTATCATGTACACAAGGTATAAAAGGGTAGTGCATTGACGGAGCTGTCCATCCTTCCACCATCCTTCCTTCACACCTACAAATCTTTGATCTGCCCCATCCTTTGTTATGCCAGCGTTGCTTGGATTTCCGCCCCTCCCAGATTCTATAAAGCCCTCCAAATCCTCAAATGCCATGCACTCGCACTTGCCCTCCTCATCCACCTTCCGTCCCCCACGCACATCCTTTACGACCTCATTCCCTTCCCCCACCTTCTCCTTTTCCTTGAACACATCTGCACCCTATATATTTTCCGCCACCTTGATCCCCCTCACCCCCTGGTGTCTCCCTTCCTCTCCACCCCCAGCCTTTACCGTTGTGTCCCACTCTCTCTCCATCTCCACACCCTCCACCTCCTTTCCCAATGCACCTTCCACCATCTACCCCTCTCGGATGATGAGCTTCGCCCTGACATCTACCCTTCCTACCAACTCCAACCCCACCTTCCTCCTGCCTCCTCCTCAGGGCTCCCTCTCCTCCCCCTCCCTTCTCCTGAGAGGCTTTCCCCTCCTACACCCCCTCCCTCTCCTGTGCTCCCCTTCAGTGTCTCTGCGCTCCCTCCTGCCTTGTCTTCCCTCTTCATCTCTTGCCCCACCTGTCTCCTGCCTCTTGGTGCACCTGCTGACGCCCCTACTCTTTTCATACCGCCCCCTCCCGTCCTGCCCCTTGCTGTCCCCTCCTTTTCCATCTTCTCTGGCCTCCCCCTCGGCAGGTCCCACCTGGCAGTTTTATTCTTCATCGTGTGTGCTCCAAGTGGGTTTAAAGTGTGTTGTTCTGGAGTGTTTTTGATACTGTGGCCAACTTTTAACCTGTGCATGTGACTTCAGTGTCTTTTTTGCGTTATACAAATCGTCAACTGTGTTTTTTAACTTTATGTTGACTTTTTTAATTGTCCCCCCATGAACGTCTCCATTTCAGTGTATTTTTACCTCAATTATCTCCCCTTACTCTGTTTTATGTCCTCCCTTTTTATCGCCTTTATATATAACATTTTCTTCTCGTATTAGCTGTCATGTCACTCGGCTGATGAGCGCTGACAGCCCTCCCCTGCCCATATGAGGCAGGGGAATGAAATCAGAATAAAGAAAAAAAACAGAGCTGTCATTTCTACTTGGATGACTCATATGGAAAGGCTCGATAGGTGACTACAGCCGCACGTCGGGAGTTAACAGACTTTTAATGCAGAATGGTAGTTTGAGCTAGATGCCTGGGACATTCCATATCAGAAATCGTTAGGGAATTTAATATTCTGAGATCCACAGTGTCAAGAGAGTGCTGAGAATACTAAATTTCAGGCATTACCTCTCACTGCGACCAACACAGTGGCCGTCGGCCTTCACTTAACGACTGAGAGCAGCAAAACAAAACAAAAGAAAGAAAAACACGCATGAAATCAGCGGAAGGGATCAATTGTGGGTTCCAAAGCGCTAGCATGAGTCCAGTTAGCGCAATTAATTGTGCGCCGGGAGTTAAAGAGAATGGGTTACAATGGTTAATCAGCTCCTCATGAGCCACACGTTCCTATAGTCGGTGCTAAGCGACGCCGCTAGACTGGTGATGAATGGAAGCGAGTGATTCGAAGTGATAAAGCGCACTGTACCCAGTGTCAGTCTGGTTGAAGAGCTTAGGTTTGGCGTATGACTGTAGAACGTTATCTACCATCATGTGTGTTGCCAACAGTGAAGTAATGAGTAGGTTGTGTTACGATAAGGGAGTGTTTTTGTGGTCTCAATGTGGCCCCCATGTTGTGCCTACGAAAACGCTAAAGGCAAAAGGAAAAGAACACATGTTACAGCACTTTGTACAGTAAAGGAACAGTTCAGAGGCGATGATTGTTTTTATTAGCATTAGAATGCACTCTGGCATAAAGTAACACCCGTGAAGCATTGGTTTGTGGATAACAACATTCCTGAACTGAACTGACCTGCTCAGATTTCCAATCGGAACCCGACGGAACGTCTTTGGGAAGAGTTAGAACATGTGTCCAACACCACTACCTTCCCTGGTTTCGGCTCTTTAGGAAAACTGGTCTGCCACTCCTTGCCAGACAGTCAGATGCCTCATTGAAAGTGTCCCATGAAGAAGTCGAGCCATGATATAGGCGGAGAGTGGGCACACGCCATATTAATGTCCACTAGATGGCGTCCGGGTACATTTGATCAGATAATGTACACTCTAGAATGAGATTTTCACTCCGCAGCAGAGTGTGCGCTGATATGAAACTTCCTGGCAGATTAAAACTGTGTGCCGGACCGAGACTCGAACTCGGGACCTTTGCCTTTCGCGGGCAAGTGCTCTACCAACTGAGCTACCCAAGCACGACTCACGCCCCGTCCTCACAGCTTTACTTCTTCCAAACTTTACAGAAGCTCTCCTGCGAACCTTGCAGAACTAGCACTGCTGAAAGAAACGATATTGCGGAGACATGGCTTAGCCGCAGCCTGGGGGATGTTTCCAGAATGAGATTTCGCAGGAGCAACTGAAATCAGGACTCATCTGACCAGGTGACGGTTTCCCAGTCGTCTAGCGTCCAACCTATACGGTCACAAGCCCAGGAGAGGCGATGCAGGCGATGTCGTGCTGTTAGCGAAGGCACTCGCGTCGGTCGTCTGCTGCCATAGTCCATAAACGCCAACTTTCGCCGCACTCTCCAAGCGAATACGTTCATCGCACGTCCCACATTGATTTCTGCGCTTATTTCACGCCGTGTTGCCTGTCTGTTAGCACTGACAACTCTACGTGAACGTGGCTGCTCTCGGTGGTCAAGTAAACGCCGTCGGCCTCTGCGTTGTCCATTGTGAGAGGTAATGACTGTACTTTGGCACACTCTTGAAACTGTGAATCTCGGAATATTGAATTCCCTAATGATTGCCGAAATGGAATGTCCCACGCGTCTACCTTGAGCAACCGTTCCACGTTCAAAGTCTGTTAATTCCCGTCGTGCGGCCATAATCACATCGCAAACTTTTTCACATGAATCAGAAAAGTACAGATGACAGCTCCGCCAATGCACTACTCTTTCATACTTTGTGTATGCGATACTACCGCCATCTGTATGTGTGTCTATCGCTATCCCGTCACTTTTGACGCCTCAGTATAACTGTACACACATACAGGGCTATTACAAATGATTAAAGCGATGTCATAAATTCACTGTAGCTCCATTCATTGACATATGGTCACGACACACTACAGATACGTAGAAAAACTCATACAGGTTTGTTCGGCTGAAGCCGCACTTCAAGTTTCTGCCGCCAGAGCGCCCGAGAGCGTAGTGAGACAAAATGGCGACAGGAGCCGAGAAAGCGTATGTCGTGCTTGAAATGCACTCACATCAGTCAGTCATAACAGTGCAACGACACTTCAGGACAAAGTTCAACAAAGATCCACCAACTGCTAACTCCATTCGGCGATGGTATGCGCAGTTTAAAGCTTCTGGATACCTCTGTAAGGGGAAATCAACGGATCGGCCTGCAGTGAGCGAAGAAACGGTTGAACGCGTGCGGGCAAGTTTCACGCGAAGCCCGCGGAAGTCGACGAATAAAGCAAGCAGGGAGCTAAAAGTACCACAGCCGACGGTTTGGAAAATCTTACGGAAAAGGCTAAAGCAGAAGCCTTACCGTTTACAATTGCTACAAGCCCTGACACCCGATGACAAAGTCAAACGCTTTGAATTTTCGGCACGGTTGCAACAGCTCATGGAAGAGGATGCGTTCAGTGCGAAACTTGTTTTCAGTGATGAAGCAACATTTTTTCTTAATGGTGAAGTGAACAGACACAATGTGCGAATCTGGGCGGTAGAGAATCCTCACGCATTCGTGCAGCAAATTCGCATTTCACCAAAAGTGAACGTGTTTTGTGCAATCTCACGGTTTAAAGTTTACGGCCCCTTTTTCTTCTGCAAAAAAAAAAAAAAACGTTAAAGGACACGTGTATCTGGACATGCTGGAAAATTGGCTCGTGCCACAACTGGAGACCGACAGCGCCGACTTCATCTTTCAACAGGAAGGTGCTCCACCGCACTTCCATCATGATGTTCGGCATTTCTTAAACAGGAGACTGGAAAACCGATGGATCGGTCGTGGTGGAGATCATGATCAGCAATTCATGTCATGGCCTCCACGCTCTCCCGACTTAACCCCATGCGATTTCTTTCTGTGGGGTTATGTGAAAGATTCAGTGTTTAAACCTCCTCTACCAAGAAACGTGCCAGAACTGCGAGCTCGCATCAACGATGCTTTCGAACTCATTGATGGGGACATGCTGCGCCGAGTGTGGGAGGAACTTTACTATCGGCTTGATGTCTGCCAAATCACTAAAGGGGCACATATCGAACATTTGTGAATACCTAAAAAAACTTTTTGAGTTTTTGTATGTGTGTGCAAAGCATTGTGAAAATATCTCAAATAATAAAGTTATTGTAGAGCTGTGAAATCGCTTCAATCATTTGTAATAACCCTGTACTCTGTAAACCATTGTGAAGCGCATCATAGGGGGTACTTAGTATCGTACCACACATCAAGGTTTTTTCCTGTACCAATCGTGTATGGAGCACGGGAATGTCTTCGTGCACACTGTAATTAGTCTCATCTTATCTTCATAAACCCTAGTCTGACAGGCGTGACTGATTTTTAGCTAAGAAAGTATTGTAGTTGTGGTCTTCAGTCCAGAGACTGGTTTGACGCAGCTCTCCATGCTACTTTATCCTGCGCAAGCCTCTTCATCTCCCAGTACCTACTGCAACCTACATCCTTCTGATTCTGTTTAGTGTATTCATCTCTTGGACTCCCTTGGATCACGTCGGCAAAGTTTCCACGAGGGTTTCATGGGCCATGTATTGGGGAATTCTTCTCGCACTTCGCATTACGCCTGGGTCAGTCGATAGGAATTAGTTTTGATTTATCGCGCTTTACTCCACGTAAACGCAATTTATTATCACTGCCTGATAGGAGAGTCATGTAATGTAATGATTCAAGGTCGGGAGTTAAAATAAATTTGTGATAATCGACTGCATCTGTTTTCAATCAAGTAGTTGAAATCCCAAGTCACTTTCTTAATTAATTTTATGTTCAACATTTGCATCTGGTGTTCAATAGCTGAATATAACATCAATGTGCACCCCTTTTTAGTTAAAAGTGATCAATTCTGAATCAATTAATGTCAACACTGTCACCGAAGTTAAAATCAGCGGTCACAAGGCCTTATTTCTTTCTTTGCGTTATCTGATATTGCGGCAGTTTTGCTCTCTCTGTTGATCTGTTAGTCAATTAGCTGGGGTGAACACACACCAAAACCAGATAAGTGATGGGTGGGGTGTTACAGGTTTTATTAATGTTCACCTTGTATATCGCATCTAAAAAAATCAAATGTTTGTGAAATCTCATGGGACTTAACTGCTAAGGTTATCAGTCCCTAAGCTTACACACCACTTAACCTAAATTATCCTAAGGACAAACACACACACACACACACACACACACCCATGCCCGAGGGAGGACTCGAACCTCCGCCGGGACCAGCCGCACAGTCCATGACTGCAGCTCCGAGACCGCTCGGCTAATCCCGCGCGGCTATCACATCTAAGTTATCCTGTAATGATTCAGGGAAACCGTTAATAAGGCTAGACCAGAATTAACCGAAAGGGGTATCTTCTTGTTTTGTTGCGAAAGCGGAAAGTGGTGTTATCAATAAGATACGCCAATCGTCATGAATGAGACGCTGAAACAACGGTACTCGTTTCACGTCATAGAGGGGCACCGGACATAGTATGGCGGCGTAGCTGTGTATAGATGTGGCTGCCAGCGTGAGAGAGTAATGACCGCCAACAGGGAAATGCTTGTTGAGAAAGATCTGAGTGAAACATCTGCCATCGTTTTCCTCGACGGCTGAATGAAAACGACTGCTCACACTAATGGCTCTGCAAACTGTTTTATGTCGTCACTCTTCCGTCTAGTTGAATTCCAACTTCCATCTCTTGCTACTTTCAGCTAACATTTTCATCTCGACGTACACTATTTGATCAAAAGTATCCGGACACACCAACGTAATGCGGAATTGAACACTAGATATTACGAGAGGAGGATCCACCAATTTAAAAGAAGACGGGGAGTATTGTGTTATCAGAAGGGAATCGACTGTCACCTGATTAATATATCTCTCGGGAATATTTCAACGTCTCTAAAGCTGCCCAAGTATGTGATTGTGAAATGGAATCGCGAAGGAAGAACCACAGCATAGAACATTAGCCAGTAAAACCAGGAAAGTCACAAAGACGAAATTCTCCAACGTCGTGGGAACATCTATGCTCACGTATGGAAGTGGGTGAGACCAGGAAAATAACTAAGAAAGAGCCAAAAAGGATACAGTCAACTGAAATGAAATTTTTAACGACGGTAAAAGGATGTACACGGAGACGTCAAATAAAGAAATCTGAAATAAGGAAAGAATTAAATATATAATGCTTAAATGAAAAAACAGAATATGGGATAATAAAATGGAAGAAGCATACTGAAAGAACTGGGGAGGGAAGAATATTCAGACATGTAACAGAGTACAACCCAAAGGAAAGAGAGACGCAGGAAGACCAAGGAAAAGGCGGCTTTTGTGAAGACGGGACAGGCTATAAACCTTCTCCTTGAAGTGAAGAAGAAGATGAAGAAGAATTTGTTCCTGATGAGACAAGACTATTTTTAACATGATTTGACTTCAGTGTCGAATTCTTTAAGATAGATCCTCCACAGTAATATGAAAATAAAGATTTCGTCAACGCTCGGCATCTAATTAATAAACCGACAGTTGTAAATGATCCAGCAGAAAGAGGTATCTAGCTCAAGGAACGCTACAATAAGTTATATGCAAAAAAAAAAAAAAAAAAAAAAAAAAAAACGAGAAACGCAAGCTGCATGCGCTTCATTCAGTTTGTATCCTAGCATAAAAAAGAGACTACATCAAAGAATAAGGATTAGTAAAATAAATATTTGATTCCTCATGATATTTTTCTTCACAAACATTTTATGTAGTAGTGTTATCGATTGATTTCATTAAAATCAATACAACAAATTTAATAATTATGTTGAGCACAGCTGCTTCAGTATAACTTAATAGTTTTGAGATAAAAAGTAAATGATGATTTTATGTGATCTTTTTTTCCTTTTTTCCCAATTCAATGGCCTAGGACAGAGCTTTGTTCAATGGAACTAAAGTAGAAGGTAGGAGAAAGAAAAAAAATCAAATTCGAAGAAGAAGAACCACCCTAATGGTGCCCCTAGCTAGCAAATAAACTTCCGCGAAAATTATTTGACGCGGAAACACCCCCAGCAAGTCGAATTCCGCAAGTTTCATTGACTTGCAAAGGCATCTTCCACAAGCTAGTGGGAGTAGTTTCTTGCACCTTGCTGCGAGAACTTGCCGGACGTGCCAGTTACTGGAAGTCTTTCTGAAACCTATAGAAGTTTTGCGTGTTCAGCAGCGGTAGGAAAATGTCAGAGAAAAACAGGAGAATCACAGTAAATAAAATGTTCCGGGCTATTATGCCGTTGTCCGCTGTTACTGTCATCCCATGGTGGAAGGCTGGTACATATCTTCAGCGGACGTCGGCAATCGACAACGGCAATCGACAACGGCCAACTGTGCTCGGGTATTCAAAACATGTGACGTCACGCCATTGCGCGGAAACGGAATTTTGCTGCAGTCAGTAGCTAGCCAGGACGTGAATCGGACATTCAAAGAAGCTACGATCGCCCTCGAAAATATCGTCCGCAGATAGGGATGAAACTTTGGGTTTAAATGTGAAATACGGCATTACAGCCAGGAACATTTTATTAATTGTGACATTTGCAGTCGTGAAAGTTTCCATTTTACAAACGGAGAACGGTACAAAGAAATGTATCCCCGGAGCCACTAAACGTGTATAGCCGGCCACCACAGCTAACGATGTGCGAAATTAATTTACAGATTACTTTGTTTTGCCCATAAGAGAAGTAGAATGTCAGTACAGACGTCTTCAAATTATAGTTGGTTTTTTAATGTTAGCATAAACATAAATGCTTTACATTTGTAACAAAAGTAATAAACACTCTCTAGAAAACTCGAAGAATAATTAAAAGGCCATCTCTTGGCAGTGTAGCTTGCCGCATTTTTGTGTCCCCTTTTCGAATATTTGATTGTACTGTAATAAGAGATGTTCGAAACTAGCATGCGACGTTCTCAGAAAGTTTTTAATCTGAGCGAAATCCTCTGTATTTCACTTAAAAGTTGTTCTTGATAAGTAAAATATCTATGTCTCTGCATCTATTTTTCATTAAAACGTCTCTTTTTTTCTTCTTAATTTTGTTCTTCGTAACGATTTTTAGGGTCCCGTGCCTCTATCGGTAAAATAGGATCGCTTCGTTGTCTGTCTGTCCGACTGTTAAAAACCACTTTTCTCTGGAACGGGTTGACGTGGTAATTTGAAATTTATGTCACGTACCGAGGTCTATAGTCCCTTGGCTGTGTAAAATCTTCTACTTCTTAGCCTCTAAGTTAATGCAATCAAGAGATATCGTCATTTGTGTCACCTGTTTTACTCGCAAACTCACCCATCAAAACCTATAGAGTTCTTCCCGTTGGCCTAGAACCACGAAATTTGGCAAAAAGGAAGATTTCATTGGATAACCAAAGAAATAAGACCGAAAACTGTAAATCTTTAATTATATCCCATGAGAAATTTTTTTTGTCACTTCTTATCCGACTGTTCGTCCGTTCTGTTAAGACCCCTTTTTCTCAGGAACGCTTAGAACGCATCAAGTTGAAATTTATGTCACATATCAAGGTCTGTAGGCCCTTGGCTGTGCAATAAAAGTAAGTTTCTAATCCAAAAGCTATGGCCATTTAGTTCACATATTTTGGCACTCGTCAACTCAGTCATCAATGCCTACAGTTGGCTTAGAATCATGAAATATGTCAAGAAGCAAGGTTTCACAGTACAAGTAAACGAAAAAAAGAAATCCGAAAACCATTAATTTGCAATTACATTAGACGTAGAAAAATTCTTTTGTCATTTGTTATGTGACGTCAAACTGGAAAGTAAAACCATCAGTAATTCTGCATTAAGGCATCGCAATGGTAAAAGTCAAATATAAGGCAAGTTATTTGAACGTTTGCGAATCTTTGTTTCACGTACAACCTAAAACACCATATCTACGCGCACTAATCGCTCCCGGATATCTGATGATGGATAAATTCCGAAACGTGCCATTTGATGTTTGAGTTTTGCGATTGCGACTCAGTCAGCCTGAATGCAGAACTGCTGAATATAATGATAAACGTCGTCTGCTTGCTGCATAAATTTACGCCACATTTATATAATTGGAATTAAAATATTATCTAAAATCTTGGAATCCGTGGGACTGAGATCTTGCCAGTATAAATGTCGATTAGGCAAAAATGGGTGAGATTCTCGATTTGCAGAATGGATGGACTATCTATATACGTAATTAAGTTCGTACGGAACCCTCAATGCGTGAGTCCTACTCGAACTTGGTGAGTTTTTATTCTTTAATAATAAATCCATCAACGGAGGCAGCTGCTCCGTTTTCAGCCTATCTCGGGACGCAACTCAAGTACTTGCGGCAAGTTCCTCAAATTAACCTGCAGAAGTAAACTTGCGCCAGTTTATTCTAATGTAAATACCTCAGCAAGTGCTTGCAGAAATTGTTATTGGACAAACGCCTTTAGGCTGTGCTTACAATCATTCTCGTACAGTCATTCGATTCCCTCAGGTTCTCGAGAATCGAAAGCCCACACTCCACCGAGTGCTGAGCACCGACTGCCGCACCTGTGGCGCTCGCAACCTCGTGTGAGTGTGTGCCCGCTAACGCCAGGTGGCGTAGCGAGTCCCGCGCATGCGCACTGTCGACGCGGCGACCCTGGAGAGTTCAGTGTTCCATGCTACCGCGCAGCCGAGCCTGGCGCCAGGCAGGAATCCCCAGCGGCCAGAAGACGTCACAGCATTTCCACTGCGTCAGGAGTGAATCAGGCACGCCTCGTGTGTCCGAGTGGGGGAGCCCTCACCTGCTGCAGGGACTCCATGTCAGCCGAGTCCCAGTCGCCGAATCGTGACTAAACGGCCTGCGCGAAAGTGCGTCTCGTTTGCAGATGACTTCTGCGACGGCGTGATTTCCCAATGACACATTACATTGCGAGTCAAGTCCGGTTGACCATATCTTAAACTCCTATGGATGAAATCATTTGCCAACAAGCTGAGCAAAAATTTCCATCATTCCCTTCATGCAAACCCTGCAGGAGTACCATAATTCTCCAGTAACTCTGTTTCGTGACATATCATACACTTACAAATTAGGTTACTTCACAATCAATAAAAGAGTAAACAAAGTACAAACCGTTCACAATGGGACTTGTAAACAAATCTCCGGAACTTGAACCATAATGAACATCTTTACTACTTTCAAAATATAAAAGTGAGATACAAAATCTGAGAAAATATTGATGCTGGCAACCGAGAGTTTTCTATGTACAACGTCTTAACTGTATCTAGTCTCGTAAAATACGGTAGCTGTAGATTAAATTCTTGCCTCGAGCATACGAATATGTTTTAAATGTGTCCTCTGCATTTATCCCAATGAAATTAGCAGACAACGTTTGTTTTTAATTACTGTATTGTTAATACTCTAAATACATTGTACACTTACAAAAGATAACTAAGGCCGCCACTAAATTTGCTACCAGCTATAACAAAGTTCTTCTTGACTGCACAATGTACAGGATAGGAATTTAAACAATCCTTCAACACAAAATAATCGACAGAAAAAATTGGAGACCCCCCCCCCCCCTCCTTCCACTGTTAGACTCCTGTTTGATATCAAGATCGAGGAAAAATTTGTAAAGATTTTACAAAAATTTCTAGAATAAATTATTCGTGATTTCCTCACTTTAAATAATATCGTCAAGTTTTCAGAGTGCAATGCTTACCGACACTGCGAATAGTGTATTACACGAAAACGTATTCACTTGTGTCGCCAGTAAGGATAGATTTACTACCTGTAGTGTATTGCACACATCATACTGGTACAGAAAATAATAAAGGTGCAAGAAAACGAGGCCAAAATAATTTCCTCGGCACAAATATGCGTATTTCATAGGTTTTGAAACACATACCATGCAAAGCCAAGATCTCATTTTATATGCGGCAGTTATTACAACAGCTGTCAAAGTTTCTTCCAGGATGTGTTTATTTTAAGCACAAACCGGGGGAACAAATCTCCTCTGAAATCTCACAAGACAGACCGAATAGAAGCATGCAACAGCGATTTTCGAGAAATATTCGTTTTTTTTTAAATTATTTCTTGTAATTCCCTTCCTTTCATTAGGTTCTGACGAGGTAATTGCTGTCCCTCACGTTTAATAGATCGCTACGACCGGATCTATCTTTCTAGAACGAAAGGTACTTTTCTTTCCGGAACTAACCTGCCTTGATGCCACACATCCATCGTAAATGCAGAAGGTAATTACCGCTTCCTAAGAGGTCGGAAATGATAAGGGAATACCGCAGGGGACTCCCGACTGGGGAATTCCTTACGCTGGTTCTGCAGGAAAAATACGACGCTGGCCCCGCCTCCCTCGTACCATCTTAACTCGATTGTACACGTTATTTCAAAGTCATTAACATTAATAATTACATGCACATAATTGGTCTAACTTGCGCAAGGAGTGTTTCAAACAGCTTATCTGTTAATCATGAATCACGCAAGCGTAGATATGCGGCTCGATAACGAAGCGTAGATAAGGCGCGCTAGGGCGTTTGTGTGTTTCAATGTTGGTACCAGCGGGTCCCCCTCCACCTATACAAGGAGCGCCTCTATTCGCTGGCTCAGTCGAGGGAAAGCATGGCTTGGATGACGGTGAACTGTTGCCGTGTGTGCGCTCGCAAGCACGACGATTTAATATCAATCTTCAGTGAGGAAGGGAGATGCCGGCAGCTGATCCTTAAACTACAGTTCTGCCTTCGTATAACAGTAAGTAGTCGTGTGTCTGACTGCTGTAGCTTCACAGCGGCAAATGAAAGTACCGCGATGTATTTGGCGCTCGTTTGAAAGTGGAATAAAACGCAGTGCTACGCTAATAATTTGTTTTAGTCGGAATCGCATCTTGATCAGTGCTAGACATCCTACTTGTGCTTCACCAATATCTGTATTAATGAAGTAACGAAGTGCGCTTTGCTGGCATTAAATTGTGACAGTTTTTTAACGTATTGCAAGAAAGCTGTCTCAGTGATGTTTCATAATTATTTTTGTGTCATGGGGAAACGTATATGCCTGTAGAGATAGCAACGCGTTTCTGCAGTGTTTTTGAGATATTGCTAACTTATTGTTTGCACCCTGGTAGCATTGTCAGTTCATTTTCAAAATCAACTCTTCTCTTCTTACTTAGGTTTCTACCAGTGACGATCTACCAACTTCATTGTGCTGGAAGTGTGTAGCAAGATTGGAAGTGTGTTACGAGTTTATGCAAGACCATTTTATCGCAGAAAACCAGTTCCGAAACCAACGGATCCAATACAGCGTCAACCCAACAACATGTGCCACGCCTGAAGTGAGTATGATGTTTTGAAATACATATAGCTTAGTTGCATCCGTTCATATTTATTTAACGTAAGTTTTCATAACTTTGTCCACACAAATGATTCCAATCACTTTCCGTCAACCGCGGGACTTGGAATAGTAACTGACATTGCGTTCATTGAGATCATAAATGTGTCATGCAGTTTTAACAATATTCTGTATAATTTTTTTAGTGAACATATCTCCGTTTGCTTTGTTTCCTGATTGTTGGCTATTCGTTTCTAACATCTGAACTATAGTTACATTTTCTGTGGTCACGAGAAGCCTCATGTACTGTAATTCCAGTTGCGCTTAATTTGTGAACGTATTAGAGCATCACACTAAACAATATCTTTGTAATAAGCGACAAATGATTCAAACAATAGTAAACTCAAAGTTAGACAAACACTTTTATAAAGCTAATATGTCTAATTCTGATGTCCGATACATTCTAACTGCTGTAATTCAAAAATTCTCAGAATTCCGCGAAAAAAGTAATCTGAAAGACAAAATATTTAACAAAGCTGCGTAAAATAATATAAATAGACTAATCAGACATTAGAAAGCACGTTTTTATTTTTTAAACACTACAGCAACCTTGGGCTTGCAATGATCGCGATACATATGAGATTACACAAAGGTTCAGAATTTTCGTAAATGTTCCGTAATCGAACTAGTTTGACAACTGCAGTTGTAATTTCCATACCAGCCAGTTAAATGATCGTAAAATGTATCAGTATTTTGTCGTCTTAGCGAAAGTGGCAGCAGTGTTTCATGATCCGTGTTCCTATAAAAATAAATATTATAGTGCATTTATTCTGCAAGAGTAGGGATTGCCCACAGGGGAAGCGACTGTTAAAACTAAGTTTTTGAAAACAGTAACAAGTTGCGCTTAGTATTTTTTATTTACCGGCTTCGCTCTTCACGTGAACAAAATCATCATCAAAATACACAGTTTAAAGTTGGCTGAGAGCACTGAACATTGAATTGTCTGTACTATAGTAGTTAAACTTATGTTAAACTGAATATTCCGATTATGCTCTTCTACATTTGAAGAGCGAAATCGGTAAATAAAAAATAACAAGTGAGAATTGTGGCTGTCTTCAAAAACTTTTTTATTTATTCAACCGAAAATCATTCCAGACTGTAAGATAAATTATTCGTCTACAAACACACTATATATGAGTGTGTACGCAAACGCTCATATGCACGCATAAGTGTTTACACACGCATTTTTGTTGCTACTAAGGAATTGAGCGTTTAATTGTAGTTTTCGAATTTTGTTTCCTTTCAGGACGGCATGTATTACGCTGATACAGCAGACGTGAAGCTATTGGAACCAATGGTTATGGACGAGCGGCCAGAGAAGAGCAAGCCATGGTTTCCCGCAAATCTGGACATAAGTTCGAGAGCGGATAACAAACATGTGGGACACCTGAGACTCTGCAAGTGCGTGAAATGCACGCTGAGTCGCTACGGCAGCCTGCCCCTGGAAGACACGCTGGAGGAGAGCGACAGTGCTCCATCGAGTAGCCCTTTGAGCCAGGCCGCGCAGACGCCGCCCCCGCAACCCAGCTCCACTGTCGAAGACGAGCAGAAGGTGCCCGTGTCGAGTCCGCTGCAGGGCACGACGCACAAGAAGGGCCTCATCTGCGACTTCTGCAGCAAATCCTTCAACCACGCCGGTGACCTCAAGAAACACCGGCGTACGCATACGGGCGAACGGCCTTATGCCTGCCCCGTGTGCAACAAACGTTTCTCACATACTAGCAATTTGCTACGCCACCGCAAGATTCACTCCGGAGAAAAGCCCTACACGTGCCCCCACTGTCCCAAGACATTCGGGCGCAGTGACAAAATGCTGGGACACGTGAAGACTGCACATGCCAGTGCGCGCCCTAGCACCTCCGAGAGTTCTACGTGACGATTAATTGCCGTCGAAAGTTATTAATTTTACGTATTTACATTATCTGATGGCTGTGATCATTTTTTTACGTGCTTGCCAAATGTGAAAGGAAAACTGATTTCGAAGAAATCTCGTACATACCTCAAGATGTGCCATTTCGAAGAGTTACTTGAACATGAGCACACATGATATAAATGTGTGTGAAAACATGGTAACTTAAAAGTGTAAGAACAAAACTTTTAATACAGTACTACAGTCATTTATTGTAGGAGAATAAAGTAAGATCTCGGATGTAGAGATCAGTGCCCTACAAGTAGTCATGTACATTAAATTCAAGCTGTACCTGACACAAAGTCCATGCACTTTCTTCTTTGTTTTCGGAACTTCTGTTACTTGCTGTTACCCTGTCAAAAGCTATTTGTAGTCATTTAACTACATAACTTACAAATTATGTAATATGCTCTCAAATTTGTGTTTCTGGGGTTACAAATTCCAGTTGTCAATCAATCATTAGATGTCATTACTACAGAATCACTTGCAATATAAGTACCGTAGTATAGAGTATACCAATGATAGATTTGATGTATGTTACACATGTTCATGGGTTTGTGCAAAACCCACTTAAGGAGGGAGCCATGAGTTATGGCACTTGTTTATCCAAAGTTGGTAACTTGAATCTGCTGCAGTTGAGTGTAAAACCATTTAGTATCATTCTAAAAGAAAATCTATTGTCATTAATTCTCAGAGCACAATTGGTTTGGATGCAGTATCTGTAAAACTTAATGTCATTTCTGTACTGATATACAGTGAGTGTGTGTTATTTTTGCATTAGTACAGAGCTAGTCAGATTAATGGCACTGCAGATGCAGATCTACTGCAGAATAGAAAATATTTATTAAAATGTGTTGCTAACCATTTCCATGAAACTGCAGTGAGACCAATTAACTATCTAGTCTGATGTTTAAGCAGAGAGATATCTGCAGTAATGCAGAGATTCTATGTCCTAGGAAAAAGATGTTATATTATTAAAAAAGTTTACTACTAAGATGTCTTTCACAGTTATAGTATTTATTATATTGTTAGCATGAAATACAGTTGCAATGTACTTATTGTGGCATCATCAAATAAGTACAGAAAATGTGTTTGAAAAGTAAATGACTTGCATATAGCATCTGGTCTGTGCCAAAGATCTGATTGCAATATAAATTATACTGCAGTCTTCAAAAACTAAGTGTCCAAAAGCTTATGTATCAAGACTGCATTTTATTACTGCAAAAACAGGTTCCTAAATGACTGAATTTCATACTTACAATTTTACAGTTCTCTGAGGCTGGCTTCTGTATTGTACACACAAAGTGCCTGAATGGAAATTTATTTATAGAGGAGTAGTGTTCCATTAAAGGTCAAATTATAGTGATGTTTAATTTATGTACTGTTACAGATTTCAAAATATGTCAGTGGTGCTTTATGTGAGCTTTAAAATGAGATTGAAGAAGAATGAGCTGTTATTTTAAACAAGTATTCTGTAAATACCTGATGTGCACCAGTATGATGAACTTAATTTAATACAAAAAGTTACAAATTATAATTTTGTTGTTACATCTATCTCTACCTCCACTGCTAGTTATATTACCACATTTATTAGTTAAGTAGTAGTCTCAACTAGTGAGAATGCAGGGATGGACTCGACATCATTTAAATTATACACAATACCCACCTACACCAGAAGTTTCTAACTATGGATGGACAGTGAAAACTTGTCTCATTTTCAAAGCAGGGAAAGTCCAAACACTGTTTCTTATATAAAAAGAGAACACAGCAATTAAGTCACTAATATTCCTTATGTGTAATGTTGAACATCACTAAGTGTCTCTTGCACTTTCCACAAATCAGTAGCTCATTAACTTCTGTAGCTGATTAACCTCTTAATAACACTTAGAGATGCATAGCAAGAAAATAGTTTTCCATTTAATGGTAAAAGAGCATGACTCGTAACAACTCAATCCAAAACTGTCAAAGGCACTCTTTAAGCAGTAGTTGTTTTGTGTGTCTAAAATAGCTACAGGAAGGTTTCAACACACAGATATTGCTTCATTACACCAATGAAATTTTGTTCAGAACTAAAAGCCAGTTACATATGAATATATCTGCACTGTTTGAGGGAGGATGTTATTCCTCATTTTGCATACCCAGTTCACTGCATTCAAGGGTTTTCACATGGCAAAAACAAAGTCTTTAGGAGCTGATGCTCATGATATGACTGCATACTGAGGTACTGCGAGGGAATCCAAGTTCCTCATTGAAAAGGTGGGGTTAGCATACAGCAGCTGCATGTTTTATGAATTTCTCTTTTCATTAAAAATATTTCAGCCAGTTATTTATAATTGGTCCTGACACTCCAGTAAATTTGGATAGTTCGAATCAAGATTTCTGAGTGGTCTGGGCCACACTGATTCCACTACGGCGACTGGCTGTTCAATTTTGACCCTCCATAATAGCAGACAGATTTCCATATCTTACAAACTCTCTCCAATAAATTTCACTTTCTGAACCAGAGATTTTATACACAATACAAAAAACAGAAGTGTCATCTATATTAAAACATTATTTTGTTGTAACTTGCAATGGCAGGGAGAAAATTCTAGGTTATATATGAAGAAAAGCAACATGAATCAGTGGTCTGCAAAAGATGGTCACTTTACCATAATAAGCAGTAGACACTTTTCGGTGAGAATTTAACAGCAAAATATTTGTTTGCAAGAGAGTAGAAGATTGAATGAGTTTGTCTTTTGCAGCAGCGTATCTTGTCAGATCCTGGACACAGCAAAATAAGAAGGCGTATGTGTAACTGGGGTACATTTGAACCCAAGTGTAGTTGAAGTTTTAACTGAATGTACAGCAAAGGAATAAACATAAAAAATTAACACAATAAGCACTATAGTACAATACATACAAACATATAGTACAATACATACAAACATTACAGAAGTTTTAGTGGTGTAATATGTCTTGCAGATACCATCACAACTATATAAAAGTGGCATGGAGTACTTTTAGTATTTTACTGAATAGGGTTTTCAGAATCAGGTTGCTAGTGTGTGTGAACAAGAAAATTTACAGTCGAATGTAACCTACCACACTGACACATGAGATTTGAATGTGACAACCAATCAAAAGCTGAGGTTTGCCTCAGTAACCAAGGAGGGATGCTCTCTGTAAATTACTAATGGCAGGAAAATAAATGAATAAATCAGGAAACACATTAGAGTGAAAGACATAATAATGACTATAATGAAAATGAAATGGAGGTGCCTTTGACATGAAGCCCGGTGAATTAGTGGTAGATGCACCAGAGATGATCTTTGCAGGGTTCCAGGAAATAAGAAGTAGCTAACATGACATACTGATGCAATGTCTTTAGCAAACTCATCCATGTTGCTCCTGCGCATATTTAAAAAAAATTATATCTATAATTAAACCTTCACCATGTGTGTTCTCTACGAGTTGCTAAGTCATTATGAATTCTTTGTAGTTGCAAAATACGAGTTTTTGTAATGTCGAGAGTTTAATTCTTGAAAGTCACTCAGTTGCAATGTACTGAATTGAGGAAAGAGCCAACACTCAACAATCATCTTTTAACTTAAAAACCACTTATATGATACAGAATGTGAAGTTTTACATTGTGCTGAAAATGCAGACAGGTGATCCTAAGTAAACATACTACTTGTTATCATTTTTTTGGATCTTCTATATAAGTTACATCTGTTTATAAGTTGCATGCCATTTTATTTGTGTTAGCAATATTCAGTCGTAACCTGATGATGGCTAAGAAGCGAAGCCAATTCATGACCAAATAAATATAATTTTGCAGAACAGTAGGAAGTGTTTTATTCATATTGTTTTCAGGGGTCAGTACCATCATGTGCTGCCTATTAATCACTATGACCACATAATGAGTGATCAATAGTATTTTTTAAATCTCCTTTAAAGTTTTTGGAACAGCAATAACATAGTCATGAACAAGCAAAAAGCATCTGCTTGTCACATTTGATGTTCTCCCTTTGTTCAGTTTCTTTCCCATTAGTGTGAGATATCTCCCTTTGTTCAGTTGCTTTCCCATTAATATGAGATACTATTTCCTGCTACAATGACAAGACCCAGAGTGCAGAAAGTGTGTACCTTCAATACCATAACGTATCTTGTGCCAAAAGGCAATTTATATGCTCTGGCATAATTCTAGGAGACTACATCTAAGATGGCTTTATAGTCACACACAATACTATTGTCTTGCCACCTGAGAAACAACTGCACAAAATCTTGGTTTTGATTATGCAATCTGTCTCACAATCAAGGGTTTTTACATAGTAGTGACATTTACATTTATTGTATGGTTCACAGTTGGCAGAAGAATTGTACAGCTTTTCAGTATTTATTTACAAAAATATTAACACTAAATAAATTCTTGAACAGTATCAATTATACTGTCAACAAACATTGCACAGCTCAGCATCAGTTGTTCAGATAAGAATAAAATTTAATTGAGTGTTATACCTGGCAAGTTTTACATTATAGCAATGCTTCGAGAGTCCATTATGTCTGAGTATTACCATTTTTTTCTTGATGTAGCAGCAACTTGACAGATATGGGCAACTACAGTGTCAATGATATGACATAGATCACTTTTATACAAAAGTCTTAAAAGGAAAAGAAAAGGGATGACTGTATCTCATGCTGAGTTTTTTTCCTCTCTTAAATCACATTATTTAACACTGCACTCAACAGATAATATGAGGCAGTTTAGTCCCAATACTTCATAAGTCCATCCCAGCCAGCTGTCACAACTTTGCTTGCCTCATGTGGGTGCCACAGAACACCAATGCAAACATTGTCATGAGCCTTCCACTTCTTGTACAGTTTAGTTGTCTTCCAGTCCCATACATAGCATTTACCATCAGCATCGCCAGATATGAGATAACTGAAACAAAATAATAAAACTGCATCAATTACTTTAAAAACAATTATTCTAACATATATTGGCTTAAATCACTCAACTGTAATAAACTGTGTTCTTTCAACTGGGTAACTTTAATTAGCGTTGGAACCACAGAGCACTTTACTGACAAAAAATCTGTCAAAAGTAGGACTGTCTCATGAAATTATTGTGTATGTAATGGTGTTGTGTCCTTTGCAGAGTCAAAGCGTAAACTTAAGACAGTTGTGTGAAGGGCATACCCAAAAAAATTCACAAAATAAGAAACAAAGTATCAATGGCAATACTTAAAAATGTGCACAAAAGATTATAGCATAACACCACATGCAAGTTGAGGATTCAAAGGTTGATTAGGATGTAATGTTTCATCAAGAAGGTCATCCGGGATATACGAAAAACTGGAAAAGTAGATAAGAATTGACTTTGTCCTTTTCCTCTACCACAAAGTTTGTCTTAAGCAAGTTAAGAAACCGCGAAAAACCAAAATCTGACAAACCTCCGCCCCTCAACGGAAAGTTCAGTGTCTTCAGACTCCACTATTACAATTCATATTATAGGCGGAGGACAGAGAAAGGAGTCAGCCAAAGTGCTGAAGGAACAATTTCAGTATTCAGAACTGAAGACACTGTGGAACACCTACATCAGGATAATTGTATGGCGCACCACTGAATATCAGTCCTACTGAGTATAAATAGAATAGCTTAATTATTCAATGATTACACTTGTTGTTAACTTATGTGTTTAACTTCACACACACATCACAAAGAGCTATTATATAATATCCATCTGAATTCACTCTTTTAACTAATAGAAGAATGTTTAGTAATATTGATTAAAATGTCCAAACTAACATAGTGAAATTAAAGTTGACAGTACTACCCGCAAAGTTTTGTCTAGTTTAGAAAAGAATGTGTAACAAACATATTTTTGAAACATCAATAAACCTTTTATTTCCATTGAGAGCAAGTGATGAAAGTGCCAAATGTTTCACTGATTGCATGTAATGTGAGTGAATAATCATTTAAAAGTGTTGGAAGGTCCTCAGGGAATAAATAAGAATGTTAAACTGAACTGTTCAGATGATAAAACAGATGAGTAATGGTGAAAGAAATGAGGCAATAGTTATTAATGATAAGGATGGAAATACACTAAGGCTGCGTTCACACTGCCGGCCGAGCCGAGCCTGGCCGGGCCGCCGCCTGCTTCGATATCAAACACATGGTTTTGAATTGCGGTGTTCACACTGGCGGCCGGGCCATGCCGACACGGCGTGAGCCTCCCGGAGCCGAGCCGACGACATTCCGAGTGTTTAATATTGCCGGCGCAAGCCGACCGCAGGCGCGAGCCTTGGAGCAGCACTACAGCTTCTGCAGTACATGCATCACACGTCTCCCTTCTGCTTTCTTCACAAGTGTGACTGCACACGTCTTTTATTTTAAGATGTTACCTCACATTTCACAATCAGTGAGGAAAAATTACGTTTATGATGATGATACATGCGAAATTACTTTTATTTCATTTATTTAATCTACCGTATTTACATGCATTTACAACAATAGCTTGCCAGCGATCGCGGCATTGCCGCCACTGAATAGTTCGCATTTACTTGTAAACGGAGACAGATATGAGTATCACTGAGGGACGGAAATGTGTCCCTACCAGATGATAATGCATTGTAAAGTCATGCTGTGGCAGTTCCTTATCAGTGGAAATAGAACCACTGAGTCAAAGGGCATTATCTCAAAACTCTTCGCCTATCAATCTGTCTATCTTACAAGGTAATGAAAAGAATTCTGTGAGGTCATCAGTGGCTCCACATGATGAACCGTCACCACTGCCAAGCGCTGCATCATGAATAAAAAAGAAGAAAAAAGTTGGAAAATTCTGAAGGAGTATTTCTGTGATTCTTCGTTGAAGGCACAGCAAGACATTACCCAAAATGACGAAGCTAATTACTTCCTAATGATTCTCAGGAGTCCCATAAACTCTCTTCCCCTCAGAGGCTAGCGTTTGTGAAATTTAAAATACAAAAGCATGACTACAATTAACTGGAGGTAGCGAATGCTGTACAAAGTTCTACTGCAAACCAAAAAGTGTGTACTAACGAATCTTACCTTATCGTTATACACAATTTTTCTTCTGCTGTCATACTTCTGTGAAAATTTGTGTTCTGTTTAGAAATTTTGTCTTGAATGTTCTGCAGCGCATACTGAAATGTATTATGATTCATTCTGTAATTTGAATAAAATTTTTCAGGATAGTTTTTAAGTTCTTCATATAAAGAAAAAAACTCTCCTAAATGTCTGTCGCTATTCATAGGATGAACCCATAACCTCCTAGTTCTTCTGTACTTCAAAACTTGACGAGTTACTGAAGAGTCAAAACAATACCAATAAAAGAGTGAAGACATTGTTCTACACGACAGCACAGACTAGCTAAAGGCGAGCAACTGTTGACTGCAGCTGCGTTTTCTACTGACTTGCTTGTCAGCTGTCGAAGGGTGGAGATCTTTTTAAATTTATTTATTTGGCCTCCCGCCAGCCATTTAGCCAAAGAGTGGGGATTACCTTGACAGTGCAGCGCAGCCCGCCAAGGAAGAAAAAAAAAAAACAATGAAGGACAATGAAACGCACATCTGTGTCGATCTACAGTAGTTTCATTAACTCTCCATTATTTTTTCTCTCAAAGTAAAAATGTACATCATACTAATTGTAGGATGTTGATGACAAATAATTGTTTGTCTTTTGTGATGCAACGTGTGGCCAATTATAAAAGCATAGCAGATGAATTGTCCAGTAGCCGAGGGAAAAATTCTTATACATTTGGATTTATCTAGAGAATGAGACCATTAAAATAATAAGAGGGACCGGCACTAGGTCTGCGCTGATCACTAGTAATTAGTTTTTTTTTCTGTGCTGCATTATATGACTACACTAAACCAAGCTGTAACCGCGCGAACTCCGTGGCTTGCGGACGCGGCACTGACGCCACTGAATAGCTCGCATTACTTGAGACCAGAGACAGATATCAGTATCATTATCATTTCAAAAACTTTTTGGTACTTTTATCTACATTTCATTCCCAACAATGTATGGTCTAAAACGGATCTAACAGTAAGCTAACCGCTACATAACTTTTTCACTACAAGATTTGTAAATCAAGTGCACAACGTTGACAAATAGCATCATTTCACAATGACTGTTAAGAAATATGGAAAGATAAATGATTCAATACGAAGCTAAGATGTTGCACTACCACGTGTACAAAAATCAGATTCTTTAGCCGCATACTTTCTTCAAAATCGGTTGGGAAGCGTTACGAAACTAAGAAATCACGCGAAACGAAAAGTAGACTTTTTCTTTTTTCACGACGTAAATAACGCTTTTAAGGAAAAAATAAGTTCATAAAACGATGTGGCGAAGTCTTATATACCGCTAAGAATTTTTAAAACATGAAAATCGGAGAAGTGGATTTTCCCCCATTTCGCCGTCCCGGCTCGGCGCGGCGCGCAATGTGAATGCACTACTCGTCGGCCTAAGCTGGCTAGGCACGAGCCGAGCCAGTACGCGTCAGCCCGGCTCGGCCCGGCCGGCGGTGTGAACGCAGCCTAATGGACCAGGAAAGGCTTCTGGACAGGTGGGGGAAATATCTTGAGCATTTGCTGAATGCTGAATATGTATTCCCCGAAGGAAGAATTGTAGAGGGTATAGAAGGAGAACAAACTGAAGTAACTCAACAGGTCATACATAGAGCAATCAAGAAATTGAAGAATAATAAGGCACCAGGAAAAGACAGGATAGTGGCAGAGATGTTGAAGGCAGGTGGTGGAACACTTCAGTACGAGATACGCAATCTTATATGAGAAGTATGGAGGAAGGAGGAGATTCGAAAAAGAGAGGAAGTCAGCTACCATTACCCCCCGGCACAAAAAAGAAAACAGTAAAAGGAACTGTAGTAATTACAGAGGTATTTCTCTGCTAAGCATATCATACAAAGTGTTATCAGTAATAATTCTCGAAAAGCTGAAGCCTTTTGCTGCAGATATTGTTGGAGAGTACCAGACAGGTTTTCTGACAGTAAGATCAACCATGGATCAAATGTTCACTATGAGGCAGTTCATCTACATTACATGGATACTCTGTAAATCACACTTAAGTGTCTGGTAGAGAATTTATTGAACCACCTTTGCAATAATTCTCTATTATTCCACTCTCGAAAAGTCTGTGTGAGCTCTGACTTCCCTTATTTTATTATTATGATCATTTCTCCCCATGTAGGTTATCATAAACAAAATATTTTCACACTAGGTAGAGAAAGTTGGTGATTGAAATTTTACAAGAATATCCCGCCGCAACAACAATTTAATGACGTCCACCCTAAATCCCGTAGCATGCCCATGACACTCTCTGCTCATTTCTCAATAAAACAAAACTTACGGCCCCTCTCTGAACTTTCTCAGTATACTTCCTTTGGTAAGGATCCCAGTCCATGCAACAGTGCTCCAAAAAGATGATGGACAAGCGTAGTGTAGGTTGTCTCTTTAGTATATCTGTTGCATCTTCAAAGTATTCTGCCAATAAAATGTAGTCTTTGATTCACCTTCCCCACTACATTTTCCATGTGTTCTTTCAAATTTAAGTTGTATGTAACTGTAGTTCCTAGATTCCTAGATATTTAGTTGAATTTATGGCCTTTAGATTTGATTGATGTATCGTGTAACCAAAGTTTTAACAGATTCCTTTTAGCACTCATGTGGATGACCTCAAACTTTTAATTATTTAGGGTCAAATGTCAATTTTCACATCATATATATATCTTTTCTAAATCGTTTTGCAATTTGTTTTGAACTTCTGATGACTTTACTAGATAACAACTGACATCATCATCTGCAAACAACCTAAGACAGGTGCTCATATTGTCTCCCAAATCGTTTATATAGATAAGGATGATATATGGTCAGTGCATCTACCTTTGCCTTACACGTAAGGTGGCACGACATAACTGCGGGTATGGTGGCGCCATCTAGTGGTAGAGAGACTGACGCGTGCGCACTGTTCGATGTTGCATAGGGCCAGTGTGGTTTCACACCAAAGAGAAGGTGGTCACACAAGTTATCATCCGCTACCGAACATGTAGGAGAGTAAGCAGGAACAACGAGGAGTGATTCGATTTTTGGCCGTGGAGGAAGTTCAAGGCCATGAAATGTACTGATGGATGAAGGCTGTGTATGGTGGGTACCGTCTGAGTCATTCAAGTGTTGTGGAATGACGCAAATGATTCCTTGAGGGGCGCGAGTCACTGGAAGACGATGATTGTCCTGGACACATTCATCATGTCATCACACCGGAAATGGCTGCGGAACTGAATAATTTTGTCTTGGACAACCGCATAATCACCATGGACGAGTTCCATCGGTTACTGGGGATTAGCACCATAATGCATCAACACTTGAACTTTCGAAAAATCTGTGCACAGTGGGTTCCCCACCAACTGACCACTGAACACTACAATACTTGAATGATGCTGTCTTTGAGTCATCTACAATGTTACCATGAGGAGGAATACAGTTTTCTGTCGCATATTGTCACAGGTGACGAAACATGGTGTCACCATTTTGAACCGGAAAGCAAGCAGTGGAAACATGTGACCTCACCACCTCCAAAGAAATCAAAGGCCACGCACACCAGTTCTGGTAAGGTCATGATGTCCTTTTTTTTACCACAAGGTTATTAAGTTACTTTTCAGAACATTATGGCCTGGATCCGACAGCAGCCTACTAGCTTCTTCAAGGATAGAATCGACCAGCTAGTGTCTCAATGGGATACATGTGCCAACAGTTTTGGCGACTATTTTTGAGTATGCGAGTTGTGTATAACTACATTTTTGAGTTACTAAAATCATTACCATTGCTTTACACTGGTGACCAGGTTTCATTTGAATGCCCCTTATAACTGGTATACAGATTGAGCCAGAGGACTTGCTTTTATTAAGTAATTTAAGTAGCTTCACTACTCTGAGGATCTCTACTTCTAAATTACTCATGTTGGCAGCTGCTCCTGATTCGAATTCTGAAATATTTACTTCATCTACTTTCGTGAAGGAATTTCGGGAGGCCGTGTTCAGTAACTCTGCTTTAGCAGCACTGTCATCTATATATTCCCACTGCTATTGCACAGAGAAGGCAATGATTGTGTCTTGCCACTAGCATACTTTAAATATGACCAGAATCTCTTTGGATTTTCTACCAGGTTTCGAGACAAAATTTCATTGTAGAAATTATTATTAGTATCCCACACTGAAATCCACACTAAATTTCGAGCTTCTGTGAAAGATCGGTGTTCTGACTTGTTTTCTGCACCATGTTCTGTCATTTGATAATTTATTTGATATAAATCTCTCAATTGCTGCTGATACTATTTCTCTGAATTCAAGCCACGTCTGGTCTAGAATTACACTGTTAATATGGGAGGAGTGGAGATTGTCTCTCAGGAAGGGTGTCAAGCGAATTTTTGTCTGCTTTTTTGAACGTACATATTTTTCGTTTATTTTTGGAGGATTTGGGACAATTCTGTGTTCACTAATCCCTGAACTTATTTTAATGCTCATTATTAGCTCAGTATCTGTGTTTGCTGATAAGAAGTCAAATGTGTCTTCACAATCATTTACTATATAAGTGGGCTCATGAACTAATTGCTCAAAATAATTTTCAGAGAATGCATTAAGCCACAATTTCGAATGACGTTTTACGCATATCTCCAGATTTAAACATGTATTTTTCCCAACATATCAAGGGTAAATTGAGTCAGGTACATGTTTTAAATTAGACTCAAGTTTTTTTTAACCTTTCAGCAATTGTATCATTTGACTTGGAATGCTCATAATAGGATCCAATTATTATTTTATTCCGGTTGCCAAGAATAACCTCTACCCACAGAAACGCACAGAAATTATCTACTTCAATTTCACTACAAGATAAACTACTTCTAACAGCAACAAACATGCCACTGCCAACTGTATTCAGCCTATCCTTTCTGAGCACTGTTACGTCCTTTGCAAAAATTTCAGTTGAACTTATCTCTGGCTTTAGCCAGTTTTCAGTGCCTATAACAATTTGAGCATCAGTACTTTCTATTAGCGTTTGGAGCTCTGGTACTTTCACAACAAAGTTATGACAATTTACAACTGTTATACCGATGGTTCACAGAAATTATCTACTTCAATTTCACTACAAGATAAACTACTTCTAACAGCAACAAACACGCCACTGCCAACTGTATTCAGCCTATCCTTTCTGAGCACCGTTATATCCTTTGCAAAAATTTCAGTTGAACTTATCTCTGGCTTTAGCCAGTTTTCAGTGCCTATAACAATTTGAGCATCAGTACTTTCTATTAGCGTTTGGAGCTCTGGTACTTTCACAACACAGTTATGACAATTTACAACTGTTATACCGATGGTTCCTAGATCTAAGTTCTTCCCGTATTCGACCTGCACCCTTTGAGACTGAAGCCCGTTTTGTGTTTCCCTGAGATCCTCTTACCTAAAAAGGTAACATTTGTAGATTTCTCAAAGGCACACAGATTACGTATGTACAACATCCTGAGGGGTCTTTGCATGCCAAGGAAGTCAATTAACTTGGTGAGGGTGTGTACCGCCAAGGTGAAGTACCACAGGGAGCCATCAAACGAATTTAGTAACAGAACAAGTGTGAGGCCATTTCACCAATGCTTGTAAATTTGGTTCTTGAGAAAGTAATTCATGAAATGAAAAGATAAGGCAA
This sequence comes from Schistocerca piceifrons, assembly GCF_021461385.2. Lineage (NCBI taxonomy): Eukaryota > Metazoa > Arthropoda > Insecta > Orthoptera > Acrididae > Schistocerca > Schistocerca piceifrons. The sequence goes on from NC_060139.1 coordinate 945,614,712, forward strand.
AAGAGTGAAGCTAAATGAAAGAACACAAGTTACTGAGATAGGCAGCCATGGTATTGCAGCCATAGTGGAGGCAGAAGAAGAGATGGCAGAAATTGTAGAAGACTTAGCAAAGAATGCCTGTAAGACAGGACTGAGGATTAAATATGGAAAACACTGAAATGATAAAGAGTATCCAGAGGAGCCCCTAACAATGACTCATTTTAGGATGGGATATGGGACATAGCCAGAGTGGAACATTTTAAATACTTTGGTACCGGGATGCCAGATATCCCGATTTTGGTGGTACTGTCCCGAATATCATTATGGGTTTACAATTGAGGGGTAATCTGGTAAATATTACTGAAATTTAAAATTCTGCTTTTAGTTTTGGTCAGAGCGCTAAGCGGGCGAACCTGACTCAACAGCCATTGTTTTTGTGTAGCAAGCCAGAAGTCAAACATAACAATGCTTAGTCATTCTCTGCAAGAACAAACTAACAAGAGAAACTCCACCCCCCCCCCCCCCCCCCCGCCGAGATTTAATGGCGAGATGGCCCAGTGGACAGCCCCTCAAAAACTGAGCACAGATAAAGCATGGAAACAGGAAGAGGGTGTACTGAACTATGAAAAAAGACACAGTGAGTGGTCCAAGCTCAAGCTGTGCCAATCAAGCAATTTGGAAGGGGGCCTCAAAGTCATGGTTATGTTGTCACAGTGTTGGACTGCAAAGCGAAAGATCCGTGTTGAAATCTACCTCATGCCCCCCCCCCCCCCCCCCCTCCTTCTTCCCCACAAAATTATGAACTGTCCATCCATTCATTGACATCTCGATTCTCTTTCTGTAGTCGTGGCAACTGTCATACTATACACTGGTTGTAGAATAAGAGTCATATGGTAATAACATATTACCGTCGCAAGTAATTGGATGAATATTGAGAGCACACGAGATGCTGCACAGACCTTTCACAGAAATGTAAACAACAAATAAACAGGTGTGAACTATGTTACAACAAAGGAATTAAACAGGCAAAACTTCCAAAATAGAACTCAAGAGTCACAACATGTGGCACTTGTGGAGAACAAATAGGAGGTATGTATGTCTGGAGGCTCATCGCCTTGTAATCATGGAATCCCAGTGTCGAGTACAGGTAAAAACATACCAAATCTCAGAATAAACTTTCATTACAGATCCATTTCTTGTACCTCTCTGTTGCAAACAGACGTTACACCGCTACACAGGCATGAATTTGAACACAGCAAACCAACACATCAATGACCGAATGGACAGTTCATAACTTCGTAAAAAAATTTAAAAAAAGGAGGCAGGAGGGAGATTTCGAACATGGATCTCTCGCTTTGCAGTCCAACACCATGACCACATAACAACATTGCCATGGCTCTTCCAATTCACTAAATGTTGCTCATCTTGAGCTTGGACTGTTCACTGTTTTTATTTTGCTTCTTCCTGTTTTCGTGCTTGATCTGTGTTCAGTTTTTGACAGGCTATCCACTGGGCCATCTCACCACTAAATCTGAGGACGGCGCGACGGGAGTTTCCCTTGTAAATAGTGTTGTGCAGTTTTCTTTGTGAAACACTTTTACAAATAAGGATTCATCATCAGACAGTGAAACTACACAAGTGTAATTGCCAAAAAAAAAAAAGAGAGAAAAGTTGAAAACTAAGCTCCATAGTGGATGGAGTAAAGTTGACTTGTTTCTTAAAAATGTAAATATGATCATGTGTCGCTCATATTGCAGTGTTTCTCATGGAGTCAAAAACAACATTAAAAAACAAGCAAACATTGCAACATGCAGAACTTATATTCAACAGTTGGCCTTAAAAGTGCAGATAGAAGTAAGTTCTTTTTTTTACCTCTCATAGAAGTTTAGAGCAAAAAACAGTAATAGCTGCAGAAGCATCCTTTGTGTTTCACTCAGTTAAACACAGTCATTGTTATGTTTCTGTGGACTGCTGCAGCAGTTAGTCCCCGCAATTGTTCCCTGATTCAAAAATATCTGACAAGTATTCTTGTGGATGCACAAAGGAAATGGAAATGATTTTGTCAGCTGTTTATTAATCTGTATCTCCAGATGCATCCAACAAAGAACACATTAAAACGTTTCCACTGCCAGTACTTTATTTTTCTTGTAAAGAAAATTTATGTACAAAAATTCTCTCATTTTATAGCAGTGACAGGAAACTGCCATATCTTGCTACTAGTGCATGCGAGTATGATTCTTTTGTCTTGTCATGTATGGAGTCATGAGAGACTTATTTCTGTTATTGTTCAGAGGTTTATGAATAAAGTCGTATTGTCTTACTTGTATCGGTTTCATGTATTAGTTGGTTATTACAGGAACATCTGAATCAATTGTGGCAAGAATCAAAAGTGAGCTCATCAAAGCATCATTACCACTGAACTATATAACAGTTTTTCTGTCGACAATGCCTCTGTTGATTTTGGAAAGAAGAAAAGTGTACATGTTGAGCTACGCCAAGAAAATCCAAATTTGTCTGCAATGACGTGTAACTGTCACCTCTTGAACAACGCCACCAAGCAAACGGCAAGTGCACTTCAGATTGAGGTAAAAGCTACTCTTATGAAGATATATAACGAGTTCCATTTGCTTGGATGGACACCGAATGGCAGGAGGTTTTAAAACGTACCCACACCCCCTCATTCTGGCCACAGAGTGAATAGTGAAAAACCCTGGACCGATCAAATTGTACTTCCCCTCGTACAGCACACACTAAAAATACACAGAGAGTTTTATGAAGATAAATTATCTTTGGCATATCTGGGCTTTACAATTAAAATTGATGGTTATTTTCCATCATTGAACGTAAAATTCAAACTAATGATGCACTTATAACATTCTTATTTGACTTTATGGACAACTTTAGAACTTCTCTGAAATAAAGAAAGGAAGATCAGTTTTATGGGTCTTTGGCACAGAATTATTTCTCAATATGAACTTCGTGTAGACGAGGATTTGATGTTCGAAGAATGTGTGCAATTAAACATCTTTCTCAAGGAACAAGAGGGGAACTTTTTTACGCTTACGTCTTATGATAAGTGGGTGAGATTTTTTCACTGTTATGAAAACTGTGAAAACCTATTCAAAGTTGTCTGATCTGTGTTTTCTATACCTCATTCCAAAGTTGCCCAGAAATAATTTTTGAACTTCATAAGGAACACTTGGCGAGCTAAGAGAAACCGTTCGTCAATAACTACATCAGAAACCGTTCGTCAATAACTACATCAGAAACTGAATTCATGGTGAAGATTAATTACTCACTTAAATGCCTGTAGTTTTATTGTTTTCTTGATGGGGAATGATGATGATGTTTGGTTTGTGGGGTGCTCAACTGTGCAGTTATCAATGCCCTACAAATTCCCAACCTTTTCTCAGTCTAATCTCGCCACGTGCATGAATGATGATGAAATGATGAGGACAACAAAAACTTCTTGATGGGGAAGAAGGAAAGGTCCTACTAAGGAGGTTGAAAACTGAGCAGATGGATCAATATGGTGAAATACAGTGCTTTGTCAGATTGTATTTTGAATTTTAGGCCTATGAGTGATTTGTCTATGTTTCATTAAAAAAATCCCAATTTGGTTCACAAAAAAGCTTGGTAAATCTGCTTAGCACCTGGTTCAACAGGCATAACAACCCGAAGCAAGAAATTCATCAAAGTATTGTCAATGTGTTAAAACTTATTTCAGTCCCAACAGTCCCCACAGCACCATATGAAAGGCTATGTAACAACAGCAATCATCACAGACATTTACTTATGGAGGCAGCTTGGTATCAATGATTTCTTTATAACAGTTTCCATAAACATGTCATTTCTATATAGAATAGAGTGCGATGAGAGCAGAGCAACATGCCAAGGAATAAACTTGTGATATCCATATTAAGCACAACAAATAATAATTTATGGAGAACATGTATTCATAAAAGTTAATTCATAATGAGGAAAGAGAGAGAGACAGACAGAAAGACAGACAGAGAGAGAGACAGAGACACGTATAAATCACCTAAGAAAAAAAAAATCAAGTCATTATGTTCCCAACACAGCAATCAAAAATTTCAAGCAACCAAAAATAAACAACCACTAACACATCTAAAATTTAGAAACATTATTAGTTCAATAAAAATGTAAGTTCACATCATGTCAATGGTATTTTCAAGATATTTTCATAAAAGCCCTATATGAACTCAAACATTTGATGTATTACTTGCTGATGAAAATTATCCACTGCCTGAATTTTGCACTGGTGAACCCCTTAATAAGACATAGCAAGTGCTATATATATCAATGATAATCCACCTAGATAATGTAATTGTGATAACATGTTTTTAATGTTTTTAGTAGTTACGTACTCTAGAATATCTCAATGATGGTAGTAGTAATAGTGTACTTGTAGCAGTATGCAGAGACTTTAACATCGTAGTTTTAGATTTTGATGTGGGGGACGGCACGCTTTGAACTATGACTGCATAAGATACCAGTAGAGGTCAGGCCTAAATTACCATGTTTACAACACCGTCAACCTCGGCAAACAATTGCACTGCAGCCAGAGCAATTTGTGTGTTCCACTTTGCTTTGTGTTGTACACTGCTTGTTGTTTTCTTTGGTTATTTTGAAATGACTGAAGAGATCACTTGTAGTCTGTGATGGGGTTCAAGTTTGACTGTCACAACACCAAAAGTGATCAGCAATCCCTATGATCATTAAGTCAGCTCTGCTTTTGCAGGAGCACAGAACACCGATATAGACTACCAGCCAAGTAAGACAGAGGCATGGCTTGATGCCCCGCTGTGCTCGTCTCCCCTGTGTCGTATAAGTTCTCATTTGTTTACGTTCGCAGCTGACTGCCAAGTCATAGTGTCTGCACTGTAGTGGCTGTAGTAGTAGTAGTCTTTTTGTTGTTTTTATTGCTGCTGCTGCATTCAGAGTAATAGTAGTAGACATAATAATATACTTAGAAATTCATCATTCAGATTTAAGGATTCTTCTTACCCTGTTTAATAATACCAAAGAGTGCCAGCCATGACATATTGCTAGAAAATCTACAGTTTTAATGGACTTCATTACTAGTCACTGTTTTGCGTCTGATTTAGCCATTTTCAGAAAAATAAACAGTATTACATTACACAGCTCCATCTTCTTCCAATGTTTAATTTAGCACTTACATACCCATTCTGTTTCTCCAAATACTGACCTTCCTCACTATAATTTACAGTGCACACTGTTCATTACAAAAAGCTTCACATCTTCTATCATACCTCATATCTGGAGAGAAGTCCAAAGTGCATGCATAACCAGCAACCATATGACCACTGAATGTCTTTTTCCTGTTCATCTTGAAACGGTTCAGTGATGAGAATATTACAATTTTGTTGTCCATACTCTGACAGGCCAACCACTTTTGGTTGGGTGATGGTGTGACAGCAGGCATGGAATGCATTGTGGGATCAGCAATATACTTCATGTCAACTGGGATATCCCTAGAAAAAATGCAAAGACACAATTTACAATTAAATTCATTTGCTTGTGCACAATGAATTACACATCATGACAAACTATTATGTAAAGTATTGAAAATGAATATATGACAAATAAAATTTTCACCAGAAACAGGCAACATCAATATTCTGTAGTAATATAAGCTTTGAGACACTGTCACAATTACACCCATTTCTTCATCACAATTACACCCATTTCTCCCTTCTAGAACTAACTGTCAAAGTGAACTAGATATATAGAAGCTTTAACCCTTTCACTGCTGTGTACATGTATATACATCCTGCTAGGCCATCTCCCTGGTGTTGTGGAGATGTATAAACACTCTGCTTCGATTTTCCAACAGTGCTATGGACATCTGAATGCATTTCGAGTTGCTAATCTCTCACTGCTGCAAACAAGTTACTTCCATATCTCAGCAAATAAAAAAGGTTTGAGTATTTATCATACAACACATCTACCTCATTGTGCACCATCATTTGCAAAAAACTTCATTTTGATATCTTGAATCATTTATGATATATGATGATTTTTATGACCCCATGACTCGCAATATGCAAAGAAATGAATGTGCTTATTGCACATGACCACCCTTTGGATATAAAACCCAATAACTCAAGAAGGAAAATTTCATTAGTATTTTACTTAATTTGATGTAGTGCGGTAAATATGATGGATAATGAAAAGAAATTTGGTTCTTTGCGGAGTGAAGATATCAGACTGTAAGATGAGGAAAAATGTTTCCACTTAATAGTTTTCAGAAAATCAGGTGATAAGTGTTTCATATCGGCTGGAATGCCATCTCTCAGCACAGACACCAGCATTTACCAAGCTGTACAGTCATAACAAAAGCTGCCTCAGTAAGGGATGTATATCTGTTGCAGCGAAAGGGTTAAGCAGCACTAAACCAAGAAGAAAATTTCTCGACCCGACACTGACATTTTCTTTTTTACATAAAAATGTTATTTTCTTTATGTATTTGCATCTTAGGTCTGTTAATTTTGTCTAGTGAGTAAATTCCTGCTTTGAAGGGTCATTCTATACGGTTTACATAATTTTCCCTCTATGGTTGCCTTGATCTATTCAATGGACTCACACATTTTACAACAACAAATGTTGAATTAGGCTGAAATCAGGGGGTGGCAGAACTAAGTACACTTTCTTTCTCCCTCCACCACCCTTCCCCCTCCCAATCCAGGCCTCTACTCCTACATTTTTCATCCATTTGGTCAAGAATATTTGTTTACTATTCATCAGTTATGGTTTCCCTCTTTGGTAATCAACAAGAAAAATATATTTTGTATGTCAAACAAGCTTCTGATGTGGCTATCGCATCAGCTGTTTCATGCAGCTTTAGCCACTGATTATTGGTACTATATTGTGTGCTTCCTTGAATGTCGTATAGCTGTAATAAAGGGACATTTTTCACTTGGACCTCATTCAAAAGGATTGTGGCTACATTTGAATTTACCAATCCATTTCTTAACCCTTTAACTGCTCTGGACATGTTAATGCACGTGCCTTTGTACCTGTCACTGTGTGCTCTGAACATGTTTACACGCACCACCAGTCCTTCTACCTGGTACTCACGTAGACACGTTCAGAGTACTAGGTAGAAGGACTGGTAGCGCGCGTAAACACGTTCAGAGCACACAGGGACAGGTACAAAGGCGCGCATGTTAACACGTCCAGAGCAGTTCAAGGGTTAAATGTTGAAAAAGATGGACCTGATTCCTCCTAGACCTTCACCAACTTTGGATTTCTACACCTTACAAATCAATGACAACAAACAATTTTATGGTGACAGAGTATTCCAGTTTATCTATTTGAATGAAGCACACGTGAAACTAATTCCTTAAGAGCTGTACAAACAAAACTATTACATGGACCTAGTCGGCACTTACGTTATGCTACTGTGTGACATGTATCAAATTGATTTGAATAAGTTCATTGATATCAATATTAATCTGTAACAGAGAACAAAAGTTTTCTGCTTGCCATAGTATAGTTTCATACATCACAATAATGAGGCATTACACAATGAAATTTTTCTGTTTTACTTCGTTTAAAATGCATGCACAAACACTAAATGTCAAGATAACTTGATTTTATTAAGAGTGTCAATAAGAGTGTTTCCTAACCCTAATAACATTCAAATATCCATTAAAAAATTAAAAGCATGACAACAAATAACAAATACAGGTCAGCAATAAGAAAATAACCCTAGTGTCCAAAACTAAAGCACACTCAGGGAGGAGGAAAATGGAAAGTAAAAAAAAAGTGATCAGTCACAATCACTGTACATGATCTCTACAGTTTCCTCTCAAACTGGAACTGTACTTTCTATTTGCAGAACAGGTGTACTCCCTTCTTCAAATAGGCATGTGACTGAAAGGTAATAAGAATCTGTGTGTTCAAGCCATAATGACTGTGATTGACTTCTGTTTCAAGCAGAGTGCGTAACCTCTGGGTAATTTTGGAAACTATTTTACAGGATAAAATCTACATATACTGTACAGGTAAAAACTCCTACAGCAACTTTTTTTTCTATACAGGTGTGGAAACATAATACAAATATTTAGTTATCAGCCCATGACACTTGAATACTGTTAGTGATTCACATTATTTACAATTCCCCGAATCGGGACAGCATGAGCCAAGTGGTAGTTGCAAGCTGCTTTCAGTCTTTCAGTTAATCTGGTGAGTCATTAAAACAGTCAAAGAAAAAATGTGGGCTGTGTATGATTCCATTTATCACTGTCACAATATAACTGATTTATTGTAGAAACCTGCTTGTATAGTGTAACATGCAGCACACTAGGTTGAAAGGCAGGAAGGTGAGCCAGACCCAGACCAAATCCACACAGCAAATGTGGCCTGGTATACCGAGCAGCCTGGGTGTGGATTTTTAGGAATTTCTCACGCATGTTTAGGAACACAGAATGTATTTCATATGCTTCACAGATAGTTAGCATGACTCTCCTTCCTTAGGTTATCTCAATGACTGTGATGTCAGAAAGGGCACGTAGCTAATAATAAAATAAAATTTGTAAAATCCTGAAAAAGTGGACCTACTAGATCGGACAGGAATAAAGATTCAATTTGTTATAGACACAATACTCATATAGTAAGAGTTCTTGAGCTGGGATGAACTTGAGAAGAGATCAATTTGTCTGTGTACTTCTTGTAACTCCTACTGAAATAAAATGGAAAACCATAATTTTCTAATTGAATAAAGTCATAAATGAATTTTTTGTGACCATGTTCTAAAATTTATTGTAAAGAAGGTAAACATTTAAATTGATCAACACTATTTAGGCAATGATGCTCTTTTCTTTGGAACTTTTTGTTTATTGAATACTGGTACTGTAAGTTCCTGCAATGTTTGAAGTAAAAGCCAGTAAATGGTGTGATAGGAATATATATGTATAAAAGTGTAAAAGCTAAATTAAGATTGTACAGGATACTATTATGATCCTTTTTTTGCATACATCAGAGAAAAAAATTATAGGTACAGCATATGATGGGCAGGCAAAGGTAAAAATAATTAATAGAGACTTATCTCAAATAACAGTATCTTAAACAAATGGCCTTCTTATCAGCAGTGTTAGCAACAAAGAGACGATGGGTTGAACTGTACCCTATTCACTACAGTGCACAGATGAACTCATTTACTGTGAAGTCAGCAACATTAAAATTGGAACATGAATCACTGGAGGAATGTATTTTCCAGTTTAAAAAAAAAAAAAAAAAAACGATTCTCATCATACATTAAAGTGGAATGAACATCATAGCAAGTACAATCTCTGGAACATCATAGAATGAGACTACTTCAGCGGTGGTGCAGTGCATGCTGGATACATACAGTATATGGCACTTTACACCTTCATTAGTTGTCAGAGGAATATTGTACTGGAATGAGGTATTACATTTCCAAGGTGCACCTGATTTACACTTAGTGTTCTTGAACATAATGAAAGTCCCACTGAGATGCTCCAGTGGATGAATTTCTTGGTAGGGAGAAAAGTCACAAAATATACTGGATCATGGTTTTTCTGGATTTGGCTCTGAATCCTGTGCAACATCAGGAGAAAGAACTGCCACTACTTCCATACCTCCACAGTGCCACTCTTTTTCAGCAATGAAATTGAATGCCAATGATGCTCTTTCACCATTTCACAAAGAACACACCATATTTCTTATAGGCATGCTCATCACCTATTAACTGTTTTGGAGTTGTGCAAAGGACTTTCTAGGTTTGCCACTTTTTGTTAAGTGTGTACCCTTGGTCTTCTGATGCAATGTTTTGGACATTATTGTATGCTAAACCACCTGTGATTAAGCTTTCTCTCATATTGCAAACCTTCTGATGCCCTGTTCAGGAAATAGGCTCTCATTTCATAAACATTGTTAACTTCTGACCACTACAATAATTATAAAATGTTTTTTTTCTCTGTCAACTTACCACTCCCACACTCTCAAACTTTTGTCATCAGATGTCGTAACAAATCGTCGATTCTCGTCCACAAATGTTATAGTATTTACAGCACCCAGATGCCTGTCATATTCTTGAACTATTTCACCTGAACGAATATCCCACTGAAATAAAAATGAAAACCATAAATTACTAAGTCAATAAAATAGTCAATGAATTTGTAACTATCATGTCACATAATTTATCACAAAGCAGGTAAAAATTTAAATGGATCAATAATATTCAGGCAATGATGTGCTTCTCTTTGGAACTTCCTAAATAGTAGTTCTGCCAAGTCCCTGCAATCGCCAAGTCCCTGCAATCTTTTCAGTGAAAGCCAATAAATATTATGGTGTGACAGGAAGATATATGTTCTGAAAAGTGTGAAAGATAAGTTGAGATCACACAGGATACAATTACGGCCCTTCTTTTGACATTTATTATAGGGACAGGATATGAAGACTTATCTCAAATAAAAGTATCTTACACAAATGATCTTCTTGTCAGAAGTGCCAGCAACGAAGAGATGTTGTTTATCATCATCTGGGTTGAACTTTGCGCAATATGGAATTTTCCGACTCGTAAAACGAGATATACATTTTCCTGATTCCGTATCCCACAGTTTAATGTAGCGATCATATGCTGGAAGATAAAACAGTGCAATTTAGTGTATGCAATTTTTCAAACACCAAACCTTCTCAGTTTAACACTAAAAATGACATAATACTGACTGCTTGATTAATGCTATCATTTGAACATAAAAAGTTATGTACAACCCCCAAATTTCCTCAATAAACAAACAAGAATATTGTAACATTAACCCTCAACATAAGAATTAGTTCCTAACTTACAAGCACAAGAAATTAAATATATTTATACCCAGGCAGCTAAAGCTTTGCACGTGACATATGCATTTCAGGTTGGCAGCGTAACAGGTTAACAAGTGAAGAATGAGAAGCACGCGGTGCTAGGCATGGGGCGTGAACCAGCCCCAGCAAGGTAATCACTGCTGGTCGTGATGTCAAATCTCCCACATTGCTGGCTTTGTTTGGTGTGAACATAAATAACGTGCATTGTGTATTGTTTCTACAGTGTGCTAGAACTGGACTGTTCTTCGCTTCACTGTGGTTTAGAAAATTCTGACACTCGGAAAAATTCGCCTAGTGACAATCCTTTATGTGTCAAGCCGTGCCACTAGGCAGCGAGGCGCTGAAGTTACTACAGAGCACTCATAAGTTTTATGAGCAGGAGAAAGAATACACAAGTATTCATACACAGCCATCAGTTCCTGTGCAAAAGTTGAGAGATGTAGATGTGAACCGTAATGATTCCACATCATCTGCACCAGATAACACATTTTTAGCGACTCATGGAAAGAAGTAAAAGCAGCCTCACCCTGTCATCGGCTTAGATTCATTCAAGATTAATGCAACTCGCAGGCATATTTATGTTTACTACAGCAAGAACTAGCGTCCTATGGTAGCAACGTTACTAGTGTCATTAAAAGAAAGTGAACTTTTCAGAGGTTGGAAAATGTCACTATAAATTGTGCTGAAAAGGAATTTCTGTTGCAAAGTGCTAGACGAACGCAAAGTCCTATTAGAAAAGGTGCATATTGCTACAGCTCAAAGCATATTCTTGCACAAAATTGTGAGCAAGGAAATTCATTTGATTTGCGTTTGTGGTGATGACCATGAAAATGGTTTTGGCGCTGATTCCGACTATGGTGATGATGGGGAGCTGCATGGAACTGTGCCATTGTCGCTGTAAAATGGTGAGTGAAGAGCAACGAATATCTGTTATTTATTATTATAAGACATAGAGTGAGAATCTGTAGTCTCTGTTATTATTTATTTTGTAAACTATGTACAGCATTGTTTTCAAGATATCAGTCATCATCAAATACTTATTTTCTGTATTTCTTTGCATCATTATCGAAAGTGTTTGCTTCATTATGATTATATATATGGCAAAACTTTATTGAGGGCCATATACATTGTTTGCAGTTGTTTATTTGCTGTCATTGTGGTTGCTGTTGTTGTGGTCTTCAGTCCTGAGACTGGTTTGATGCTGCTCTCCATGCTACTCTATCCTGTGCAAGCTTCTTCATCTCCCAGTACCTACTGCAACCTACATCTTTCTGAATCTGCTTAGTGTATTCATCTCTTGGTCTCCCTCTACGATTTTTACCCTCCACGCTGCCCTCCAATGCTAAATTGGTGATCCCTTGATGCCTCAGAACATGTCCTTCCAATCGATCCCTTCTTCTTGTCAAGTCGTGCCACAAACTTCTCTTCTCCCCAATCCTATTCAATACCTCCTCATTAGTTATTTGATTTACCCATCAAATCTTCAGCATTCTTCTGTAGCACCACATTTCGAAAGTTTCTATTCTCTTCTTGTCCAAACTATTTATCGTCCATGTTTCACTTCCATACACGGCTACACTCCATACACTCCATTGTGGTAGCAAGTGAAAACGAATCATTATATGTTCTGTTACTGCTCAATAGCTTACATTTACAAGATGGAATAGAAAACCGTATTGTCTGCTATGTGTATAGAGGCTGCTGTTGCAACATCCCAACTGCAGTATAGCCAACCTAACTTGATGTAATGCGAACTGTCAAGTGCAATGTTTCACTGTCATAGGTATAGTATCACAACAGACAGACCACACAGATTATAGTCACGAAGTGATAAATATGATAATGAGCATAAGAATAAAATTCTTCCAACATGCAAAGAACAGTCATTTCTACACTTACAGCCATACTCTGTAAGCCATTGTGAAGTGCACGATGCCATTGTGAAGTGCACGACAGAGGGTACTTCCCAATGAATTACATATTGGAGTTTCTTCCCACTGCATTTGTGTATGGAGTGTGGGAAAAGCACATATTTATATTGCTTCATGCGTGCTGTAATTAGTCTAGTCAGACCCTACAGGAGCAGTATGCAAGGAACTGTAGCATATCCCTAAGATTCCTCCCGTAAGACAAGTTCTTGAAATTTAAGAGAACTTTGAACATCTACAAGTTCAGATTCTTCAGCATTTCCACAACATCCCCTCATGGGTCAAGCAAACCTGCGACCATTTGTGCTGCCAGTCTTTTTATACATTCAATATTCTCTGTTAGTCCTGGTTTAGAGTCTACACACTTAAACAATATGTTAGAAGGGGTAGCATGAGCGTTTTATAAGCAATAGCCTTTGTAGACAGTCTGAATTTTTCCAATATACTACCAATCAACAGAAGTCCACTACTGGCTTCAATTATGACTGAGTCTATGTGATCATTCCATTTCATGTCTCTACAAATTGTCAAAAACCATATACCTGTATGAGTTGATGATTCTAGCTGAGTGTTTCTTCTGTAATGCTGAAGCCATCTATAACACTGTGCTTTAACATTGCAATCATATTTATACAACCACGAAGCAGTGGTAAAAAAAAGCACAAAGAATAAGACACACAAACAGTAGCTCTTGAAACCAGAGATTCTAAATCTGGCAACAGAGGAGAAAGGATTTGAAAAGACAAGACTAATTAGGGATTAGACCGTAAAGTTACAAAGGATTACAGGGCAAGAGGTGCAACAGGGCATGCCTTGTGGGTAATCCATCATAATACTCCAGAAACAGGCAAGAATTTCTTAAGCCTTCAAATGAAATTATTTATCACTTTTCCTTCCCACACTACCCACTGAAGCCATGCTTTGCCCTCGTAACTCTCGTAACATCCTTCTCAAATAATATTACATTCCCAGTCCCTAGACCATTATCCTTACCTCAAGGCACATACACCTGCAATCAATCACACTATAAAAGCCGTCCCATCCACCCACCCACTACCACTTACTCCAACCCCACAATTGGTAAATCCAACAATGTAAAAGCCAGAGTAACATGTGAAATCAAATATGTCATTTAAAGACTTAAATCTGTTCACTGCACAGTGTTTTACATAGGACTCACCACCTTCTAAGTGAGTCAGAGTGTCCAGCTGACATCTAGGCACTAGTAAAAATCTCAACTGGATACTGTCTCACATGAGATGGTTGTGTGTGATGGGATGGATAAGGACAGAAATGGGCACTCAAAGACAAGGAGGGATAGTCCATTGTGTTTTTATTTTACTCCATGAACACTGCAAAAGAAGCTTTCCACAGTCATGCTATGGATTTGTTTGCACATTTTCTCCTCAAGGAGAGGTGGCTGTGAATAACGATATGGTCTCTCATCGTATAAAGAATGAGGATGTGTCTCTGGAGTCAGCAGGGCATATTTCTGACTGCGTTGAGAGACAAGCAACATTAGACTACTCTGCTTAGTGCACAAGACAAGAAATTATTATAAGATGCCTAATTTTTTTAATTATGAAGGTATAGTTTTCTATGTTGCCTATTTTCAACTCTTGACACTAACAAACAAATGTTTCATTTTAACAATTTTTCTTACCTGCCGAAAGAAACTGTGTTCCATCATTATTGAAGCTAACATCTCTCACAGCTTGTCGATGGCCATAATATGTTCGAACACATCGTCTCTCATGATAAACTTCCCACAACTGGAAATTAAATAAAAATTATGGTTAGTTATTGTGTACACGCAGATGTTTAATTATTTATAGTATAAGTTATTACTTACAATCACAGTATAATTCATTTCTGCTATTATCTTTATGAACATTACTGTCAGTTCAAGCTGTGACTGGTCATTGATAACAATTTTCATAAGTAAATGTATTGCAGAGTTGCATCCAATATAACAAACTATTTAAAGAGCTGCCTAAAAGATGTTTTAAAAGGAACACCACACATTATCCTTATTACACACTTCTCCACAGTGAATACCTTGTCCCTCAGTGAAGTGCTGTCCAGATGCTGCACGCCAACAGTGAGTGAAAATAGAAAAATTAACATTTTTTATCTTCATAATTTGTTATTACTGGTACTACAAAGGTTGCAGATCTATGACATTTAAGAATATATACAACATGTGATTTCCAAATCCCTTTCTTGTCAAAATAAACATTGACACATTTAAAGAATTCTGTTTCATATATTGTCTCTCTCTCTCTCTCTCTCTCTCTCTCTCTCTCTTGTGCTAATTTTAGAAGAGTGGTGAAGTATTTTGCAAGGCAGATTGAATGTACTGTGTTTTATCTATGAATGCATAACAATGCAAGAATTCTTTAGTTTCACATTATAAGAGTTTCAGGGTCAAAACTATTGTTAAAATGAGTAACAACTAACCAACTGTGAAACCATTGGTTTATGCAGATACTCTACAAACAAATGAATTTATTTGGACTGCACATTAAAATCATCTTATCTTCTTTTTGTTTGATATGTTCAGTTTCTGAAAATGACCCAGGCTACAAATCTATGAATATCATTCTTTGTAATATAAATATTCTTACAGGAGACCGACTGAGTTACCTCAGCACCAACTTGGTGCTTTGGGTTTGTGACACAGCTAAAAGCTGGACTGTTTGTAAATCCTGCACTACTTTAATCTACTCCTTGTGGAAAACAAGTGACTTCAATACTAGCACTTAGTTTCTCACTCTTATTAACTCATGCACCATGTTTTAGTAGTAATCTCTGTCTTGCATATTACCCTGACTTCCACCTTTAAGCTCTCAGGTTTTCAAGTCTCGTCCGATGCAGTCCCCAACAATCAGTCTTTCCTTCTCATCCCGTACGATAAGTCTCACCTGACCTGCAGTTCTGGCTGAGTTTCCCAACATCTACCCCTTTTCTTAGACCTCTCCAGTCCTTTTCCTTCACCCTTCTTCCATCCCCTTCAACCCTTCTGCCTGAAGGAGAAGCCACTGGCTCCGAAAGCTTGTCAATCACAACAGTCTTTTATGTGTGTGTTCTGCCGCCACTTGGTGACTAGATTTTTTATCTATCCAATTAAATAAAGTATATCTAAAAACAAAGATGATGTAAATTACCAAAGGAAAGCATTGGCATGTTGATAGACACACAAACAAACACAAACACGCACACAAATGGCCAGCTTCACACGTCCGTCCACATCAAAGCCACCAACAAGCAACAGTACCTCCATTACGACAGCTGCCACCCATTCCACATCAAACGGTCCCTTCCCTACA
Organism: Schistocerca piceifrons; assembly: GCF_021461385.2. Taxonomy (NCBI): domain Eukaryota; kingdom Metazoa; phylum Arthropoda; class Insecta; order Orthoptera; family Acrididae; genus Schistocerca; species Schistocerca piceifrons. The sequence continues at coordinate 945,630,823 of NC_060139.1, forward strand.
GCCTAGGTCTTCGTGGCAAACGAATCTGCTCCAGTCCGGAATCCCTGAACCATTACACCAAAACTTGAAAACAGCTTTCGCATCCCGCAACTACCCTCCCGATCTAGTACAGAAGCAAATTACCAGAGCCACTTCCTCATCCCCTCAAACCCAGAACCTCCCACAGAAGAACTCCAAAAGTGCCCCACTTGTGACAGGATACTTTCCGGGACTGGATCAGACTCTGAATGTGGCTCTCCATCAGGGATACGACTTCCTCAAATCCTGCCCTGAAATGAGATCCATCCTTCATGAAATCCTCCCCACTCCACCAAGAGTGTCTTTCCGCCGTCCACCTAACCTTTGTAACCTCTTGGTTCATCCCTATCAAATCCCAAAACCACCTCCCTACCCTCTGGCTCCTACCCTTGTAACCGCCCCCGGCGTAAAACCTGTCCCATGCACCCTCCCACCACCACCTACTCCAGTCCTGTAACCCGGAAGGTGTACACGATCAAAGGCAGAGCCACGTGTGAAAGCACCCACGTGATTTACCAACTGACCTGCCTACACTGTGAAGCCTTCTATGTGCGAATGACCAGCAACAAACTGTCCATTTGCATGAATGGACACAGGCAGACAGTGTTTGTTGGTAATGAGGATCACCCTGTGGCTAAACATGCCTTGGTGCACGGCCAGCACATCTTGGCACAGTGTTACACCGTTCGGGTTATCTGGATACTTCCCACTAACACCAACCTGTCAGAACTCTGGAGATGGGAACTTGCCCATCAGTATATCCTCTCTTCCCGTTGCCCACCAGGCCTCAACCTCCGCTAATTTCAAGTTGCCGCCGCTCATACCTCACCTGTCATTCAACAACATCTTTGCCTCTGTACTTCAGCCTCGAATGACATCTCTGCCCAAACTCTTTGCCTTTACAAATGTCTGCTTGTGTCTGTATATGTGCGGATGGATATGTGTGTGCGAGTGTATACCTGTCGTTTTTTCCCCCTAAGGTAAGTCTTTCCGCTCCCGGGATTGGAATGACTCCTTACCCTCTCCCTTAAAATCCACATCCTTTCGTCTTTCCCTCTCCTTCCCTCTTTCCTGATGAAGCAACCATTGGTTGCAAAAGCTGAATTTTGTGTGTGTTTGTGTGTCTATCAACATGCTAACGCTTTCGTTTGGTAAGTTACATCATCTTTGTTTTTAGATATATTTTTCCCACGTGGAATGTTTCCCTCTATTATATTCATACAATTAAATAAAATGTAATATTAGTTATATTAAAATTCCACCCATGATGGTGCCTAATGTGACAGCAAAAGAGATATCTTACTACAAACTAAATTATGACGACTCCCACAAAGCTGACAGATTAATCTGTCACAATCAGTCAAGTGCAATAAAATATTTCAATAATGCACTTATGACTAATTTTATTCCGAAAAAAAATGAAAAAAATGACAGCTGTGAACAGAACTTACATTACAAGAGTTTCTAGCGTTTATTGGATCCCTGTAGATTACCAGATGCTAAAAGATTGAGAATGGTGCTGCAAAAATTTAAAAACAAACACACTTCAAAAAGAGAGGAAGAAATAAAAACAAAGAATAATACCATGAAAGCAATATCTTCCTCTTCTGCAGTAGTTGCAAATGAAATCTTCAATGCAAACAATCAAAACACCAGTAACAACCATACAACAGAAAATAAAAGAAGTGCTGTTACTACTTTCACAGGGTGTCCAGCCAATGATCATTTCCAAATTCAAGGTTTTTTTCCAGGTTTTTCAAGGCAAATTTTTTCCAAGTTGCTTTTTTACTAAATTTGAGACTAAAACATCCTTTTTTCAATACTTTACATTGACAATTATTAGAAAGTGCATAACTAATTCCGTGTTATTTCTTAAGCAGCATACGTAACAGATACAAATTAAAATATTTTTAAAATATTAAAATCTGTATTCTGATTTACACACAATAAAAAAATTACAAATTCTGTTTTTATAAATATATATACACTGTAACTTGCTGATTAAAGGAAACAAACCAAACAAATTCATCATGATAAAAATGAATAAATCATTTCTTTAAATTTTCTGTCTCTGCTGAAATCTTTGCGGCTTCAATTAACTTATGTGCTCCTTTTGTTTCCAATTCTTTGATTTCAGCCTGCTTTCATTTGTTCAATAATCAATGGTTCCTCCTTTTCTTTTTCAACTTCCTTCACCTTATGTTTCACATCGCCTTTGTACAAAGAATGTGCACTGTGAAAACAGTGTATAAGACTTTTGTCAATGTTGAAATTGTCAATTCCATTTGCATCCTGGACTGTGTGATATGTGTATCTTTGAGGAATAAGGCTCCCCCCCCCCCCCCCCCCCCCAACAACAATTTTGAGGTTTACAGGAAAGCCTCACTCAACAGTATCATTTCCATGAGATTATTAAAATAATTTGCATAAAATTTTGGAAATTTGGGCATGGTTTTGAAGATAATTTGATTATATTAATCCAGAATTTACCACAACGATTTTCACTTCCCTTGTAACATTTCATCTCGTTTTCAGTTCTTTTTCCCGTAGATCTCCACAAATTCAAGTTTGACAAGGTCTGCCTTTAAACCTGACATTCTTCCGTTTGATACCAAAATTTCAAGACGAGCTGCTTCCTGGTTTAATGTGATTTATGGATTCAAGCAGGAAACCATGTGCGTTAAATTCTATTTGAGCTGTGATCTTTCTCACCATTTCTCTACTATCCCAATAATATGTTTGCATATTTTCCTTTAGCAACAATATTTCCTCCTCAGGTGCATTCTAAATTTTTTTCAGTGCACATCTTGTAGCAGAATGCAGAGTGAATTGTCTGGCTTTAATAAGATTCTTTACATCCTTTAAGCTGATTTTCATTAAAGTTGAGTATTTGCTTTTTAAGATGTCCAGTTCCACAACTCACTGCATCAAAATGCTCATGAGATAATATAGTAAATCATACAGAAATGAAGCCATTGGGACATCAGTCTGAAAATCGAGTAAATATGGTTCCAAGAAGTGTACTGTTCAACTGAAGAATGTCAGTTCTGGAGCTATCGCTTTGTTATTGACAGCTTCAGAAACTTGGTGACTCAGGAACAGTTTTTGACTGCTTTATCTCAGTATTTCTACCACAGTAGCTGATGTAGACTTCGAAGCAATGAATTCTCCCATCTCTCCCTACCTCTCAGCAGTAGCATCAATCACCTTCCGTGGATTCCCACCTCATGCGACACCTTGACAAGTACAAAACAGTTACCAATTATTGTGAAAACATTGAATCACCAACGGGTATTATGTGTGTAACATGCAGATTCCCCTTTGAATATTTGAATGCTATTTGAAATATCACTGATAACATATCAATATGAGTATGGTACAGAAAAAATCAAAGTTTTTAAATAAAATTTAAGGTTTTTTCTTGTTTTTTCCCCAATTTTGAAAATTCTTGCCTTTTTCCAAATTTTCCAGATTTCAAGGTTCACTGGACAACCTGTTTCACAAAAATCCCATTATGTTTAGAACTTACAACTATTTACTTGAAAAAAACTTACTTTGACCCTGCAATCCATGCTGCATGAAAGTAAAAGATGAGCTGTTTTTGGAAACCAACGTATTGCAGAAATTCCTTTGGTATGTCCTTGCCATGTGTGAATGTGAGTCTTTGGTAAGAAGCAACGATCAGGAGGTGAATCTGATTTAAGATTAACACCAACATCCTGTGGAGCATGGAGGAATGACCTGCCCTGATAGTCAACTGGATCCTTAACTGAAATGAGAGACATCACATTATTGTGACATACATTTATCACATGCAACACACATTTTTCAAATGCCATTATCTTTTTTTATAAGATAAAAATTACACAGAAAAAGTGTCTGGAAGGGTATTGGATACTCACTATGCAACACAGTTTTCTCCTCAAGGGGCTTCTCATCTGCTTGCTTCCCTCGCTTCTGTCGTTTTGCAAGTATTTCTTCCAATTCAGCTGCTTCTTCCTGTCAAACATAAAATCAATTGTCAACTGGTATAAATCTAAGATATACATTACTGTTAACAACACACAGATCTGCGTAAATAAAAATATGAACACCCTAAAGCAATGGTCCCACATGAATGAAGTGTTAGTCACTTATTATGTAGGTTGTACATGCATATGATCATAATTGCATCAAGAATATACATAAACTTTCAGGATAAGGAAAGGAGTCAGTTAGGATGTATACTATCTCCATTTCTTTTCAATTTGTACGATGAGCACCTACTGAGAACTGAAGGTCTAACACATATGGAAACTGGAATTAAAACTGAGGGGTATTTGAGTAACGACTTAAGATATACGGCTTAGACAACCCTTACAGCACCCAGTGCAGTGGACATTTAAAGTATACTGGAAAGAATATAAAATAATAGTGAAAATGTTGACCTAAGGCTAAATTTGAAGAAAACAAATTAGACTACAAGAATGGAGACTAATGTGGTGATAGGAATTCGATCAATACCATTATATACTTTTAGAACCTATAACAACAACAACCAGCTTCACACTGAGGAATTAAGAAGCGTAAACCTTGGAAAAGTCACTACAATTACACAAGTTGCTAAAGGAAAGGAAACTGTCACTACTGCCCAAGACAAAGTGGCTGAAACTTTAATGTTTCCCACAGTTATGTAAGGATGTGAGTCACTGACAATAAAAAAAGTGTATCAGAAGAAAATTGATTCTTTGAAGAAGGATCCCGAGGAATTCACAGACCAAAAAAATAAACTAATCCTAGAAATAATAAAACCTGAACTATCTTTGGAGACCAAAACTCTTCAGATGAAATTAAGGTACTTTGGGCATGTCACAACATCAGAAGAATTAGCAGTACAAACTGTAATGTGCGGAAGAACAGATCAAAGATGTAGAGGAAAACCAAGGAGCAAGTGGATAGACACCAAAGAAAGCATTGAAATGGCCCTGGAAGAACTGAGGACCAAAACAATGTCCAAGAGTGCATAGAGAGACATCGCTCTTCAAGCCACTATGAGTTGGAGACAAATTGGTGGATTATAACAGCAAATACACATACAGACATAATGTCTGGAGAACAATTTTAGAATCTTATTGGCCGTATATAGCTCTAAAACAGTCCTACAATCAAATACAGAGATTATCATATGACACTGGTTGAATAAGTACCTGTTTTAGGAATCAAGATACCATGTTTTTTAAACGAATTATTAATTTTTGAACATAGTTCCATTTTAGGGATATATGCAAAGTCCCAAAAAGATTAAACTTCTTTTAAACAATGGGTACTGTGAAACCCTCTAACGTATGCCTCTATCTCAATAATGACCACCTCATCTGCGCAGACTGTCTTGCCCACAAGCCCTTTCTTCTTGGGAATTAGAAGAAATCACAGGGCACCAAACGATTCAACTACAAGGTGTGTTGCAGCAGCTCAAGCAGTTCTGTAGCAAAAATTTCCAGATGTGTTGTTGTGAAACAGCACTTTCTTCTTTGCCAAATGGGGTCATGTTTCCTTCTACTTATCATTGAAACAGTCCAATGTTTCACTGTGGTACTGTCCAGTGATTGTTTTCTTCTTTTCTAAGAAGTCATTCTTATAGACTCACTTCACATCCAGAAAATCACTGTCATGACTTTTCCAACCAATGGGATTGTCTTTGCCTTCTCGGAATCCAAGTCTGATGGACGGTGGTAAACTTGAAGCAAAATATCCTGTGGAGCTCATTTACATTGCTTCACACACAGCATCCAATTTGAAAGCCACACTTGTTATCTACCATGACCACCTACTATGGCAGTCACTTCTTTCTTCTTCTTTTAGTGTTCAACCCTGAGGTTGGTTTGCGGCAGAGTGCCATTCCTCTCTTCTGTCTGCCTTCCTCTTCATTTCCACGTATGTGTTACATCCAACATCATTTATGATCTGTTGCATGTACGATATCCTTGGTCGCCCCCTCTAATTCCTTCCCTCAATAGCTCCTTCTGCTATTATTCCAATGATGTTGTTGTGTTGTAGGAGTGCCCTACAAGTTTGTCTCTTCTTGTTTGGATGTGCCTCCACAGAGATCTGGTTTCCTGTACTCTTCTAAGCACCTCTTCATTTGTTACTTTTATTTCTCCAACTGATCATCATCATCCTTCTATAGCACCACATCTCCAAGGCCTCTAGACGTCTTCTCTCTTCTCTTCCAATTGTCCAAGTTTCACATCCATATAGGGCCACACTCCAAACGAAACCTTTCATGACACGTTTCCTTATTTTCAGACTGATGTTTTTGCTGGTGAGTAAGTTCCTCCTCCAATTAAACGTAATTTTGGCCTTTTGTATTCTGCTCGCAATTTCTTTCTGGCTTCTACCGTCCCTTGAGATTCTGCTTCCCAGGTAAGTAAATTCCTCTATCACTTCTGGCTTCTCTCTTCCAATACTCATTCTCAGAGGTTCATATTCTGCTCCTGCCCTGCATACCATCACTCTAGTCTTTTTCTTGTTTATTCTCATTCCATACTGATTGCATAGAATTTTTTCCATTGTTCTGAGACCTTCCTCTAGATCTTCTTTTATCTCCGAGACCATAGCAATATCATCTGCATAACGTAGCATGTCTATCTTCTGCCCAATAATATTGATACCCACCTGAGTAGTTTCTCGAACTTGGTCTACAGCTTTCTGGATGTAAGCATTGAATATAAGAGGAGAGAGAGTACATCCTTGTCTTACCCCTTTTCTAATATTTGCTTCTTGTTCCTGGTGAATTTCCTAATCACTGCCACCTCATTCTTACGTCACTGGGCCAACAAAATTTTATCATCAACTCATTACACAAAATATCACTTGCCGTTCCCATCAATGCACTTTTTGCAATTGCTTTTGACAATCGGCAAGAATCATGTCATGATCAATTACTTTTTCAATAATCAGCTGTCCTGGGTGATCTTCATCACAAACATGGTGAAATCCACTGAAGCAATATCTAATTGTTGTCACTGATTGCAAAGGATCACCATAAACAGCATCCAATTCCCCACCCCCCCTCCCCATGTTTTCCCATTTAAAAGCAAAAAGCAAATCAGTGAACAATACTGTACATTTTCCATCTCAGCAAAAACCACATATTACAAGTTACTGACAAAGCATTTAAATTCAAACTTATCTATGAAGTGGTGTCATTTAAGCAATGGCAGAGCAAGATGTTCACACCAACTTACATTGGCAATGACATCTGTCTTCAAACACAAGTATTTACTGAACATAGCTCATGGAAGACAGACTGCACTAAGGAGGACAGGGAGAACTTCCTGAAGAGAGCAGTGGGAAATACGATAACTGTGGGTGTGACAACTGTTTCCCTAGAAGAACAGATCTCCAGGACTTCGCAGAAAGAGAACAGCAATGGGTTGGGTGATGTACTGTATATATTCTAAACTGTTCAATATTCTTTTAAAAAGATAGGGGACCTAGGAAGTACGTGGCCATTTCAACACTCCAGTTACATTTTTCATCATGCCACCAGAGGTTAGTAGCAAGGAAGTAAGGATGAGAGGAAAATTAGCATGCAGTGCACTTCCTTATAGATTATTCTCCAAAAAATGCTTCTTGGTGGTCATATGTGACTGGGTGCAATATAGCGTGAACCCTGGTCATCGATGCAGTACTGGCAGCTTTCTTAATGCTTACCAACGCTGTATAAAGCTCTAACAACCAACCAGTTTTTCAGATTGGCAAATACAGGTGTGTAAGGCATCACACTTTTCATAATTAGTGCATGGTTCCAACTGTGTATAGCAATCAGAACATAGCTTTATTGTCCTTTATCTTGGTTCCATGCAATATGGCACTTCATGTCACACCTCTAGAAGCATTCATTTTTTCCACTAGTTTAGTAGATTTACCTTAATAAGTATTGAAAAAAATTAGAATTATCATTAAAAACACATCCAACATTAACAATACAAAAATCAAAAATACATGTCTGCAGCACGCTGATAAGTAAAAAAACCTCAAGCAATAATCACCTTAGTTTACAGTCTAACTTACTACCAGCACCACTAAGTATTTGTTTGAAGACACTGTCATAATTAATATCATAACTCTTGGGACATATGTCATTTTCATTTCATTTACCCATATATCATGGCAACTTACTATCTTTTTCACCAACATGTGTAGTACTTACATCAGTTATTACAATGTTGCTAATGTTTCCCCTTTCTCACTTTCTTATGTTAAGAAATGTGATTTCTCTCTCATCCTGTCTTGCCATCGTCTCCTGTAGGTCCTGAGTAACTTTCTTAATTAATTTCTAATGAATCTTATTTCCTCCAATACCTCTTTCTATTTTGACCTCAACTTTTGAAAGCTAATAATTTCACAACTATCTGTTGCACCTATTTTTGCTTTTGCTTGGCTTGTGGAACTCTTTTTTTTACGTGAAGGTTCTTTTTTGTGACCATATCCTACATCAGTCAACATGCATAACATAGTTTGAAATAGAAATAGCCAAAGTTGCAAAATTCGCTTTTTATTTAATTGCTGACTAGTTTTCGGTTACTTGAACACATTTTCAAATCATCCTGCAAAACAGGAAGTTAAAATTACAATTTATCCAATAAACTGTTACAAAAATTATTGACTACATATAACAAGATGCAGAACGTATCATGTCAGGCTATTCTATAGTTTTGTCTTCTTTCAGTTTTCAAGCATTTACTTACATGTGACTCTTCCCCCCCCCCCTCCCCCCCCCCCCCAGCCACCTTCCTCACTTTCCCTTGTTAAGATGTGATTTCTCTCTCATCGTACCTTGCTGTCCCTTCCTGTGGATCCTGAGCAACTTTTGCAATTAATTACTAATGACTCTTAGTTGTCTTAGTTTATTTTACTGCGTATCAATTCGGGCAGTTTTCAAGGGTGCTTGTTCTATGGTCCTCTACTCCTTGTCACCCCCTTTTGCCAGTCCCCCCTTTCAACTCCTTCCTTTTCCTGTATCCCCCCCCCCCCTGAATGAATTTGATGAAAATGTGTGTGTGGGTGGGTGGGTGGTCTAATTCAGAAGAAAGATAGGTTCTTGGCTGAAAGCTTACTTCTTTAGCAGTCTTTTCATTGTGCCTGTCTGTGATTCAGTTTCCACTATATGGTGAGTAGCAATCTATCCTTTCCATAATATTGTCATTTTCCATGCTGGATGTTCCATTGTTTAAAACTATGTTCAGATTCCTGTCCAGCAAATAGTTTTAATTCGTAAGATAATGCAATTTATCCACGACACTATTGTTAACACACAGCAAACACTGGGGGAAAATCTGCTTTTTGTTCATTAAAGAATTAGTATCAGTGTTACATGATAAAGGATAAAATGAAAATGCATATTTCTGGATTTATAAGCATCATATTCAGCTACAAGTGGCTCTTCTTAGAACAGCTGAGAAGGTAGCAGTGGCAAGATGATGTAATGTGGTGTAAGGTACCGGTGACAAATGGTTTATTCAGTGTGGGTATCTTGAGAAAGACTGTCTAAATTGCGGTCCTCCTCCACGATTGGCTGCTGCATTCAGAAGTTGCACGCTAAAACAATAATCTTCTGTTATTAATATTAGACAAACTAAACAGTGTACTTACTTCCATTTCATATTGAAGTATCTCTTAATAGCGTGCTATCGTTCCATTATTTCACAAGTATTAATAACTGGCAGAATAATAAACAGTTGCTAAATGAAAAGGCAGACAAAGCACTTAGGAGACCTTTGGATTGCTACACGTCAAATGTGGATTAGTTTATCAACTGCAGTATATACAACACTGGGAAAACTTCATAGCTGACTATCTCCATAAATTTATGAAAAATATTAACAGCAGCCTATTTCTCAGCACTTTTTAGCCGTGTTCCACGCTCCTTTTACTACGGAACAGAAAGCAGCCTCAGCCATTTTCATACTGCGCATTAACAGCGTGACAATGACAGTACAACGCTGCATAGGCTGTGACTGTACACGATTTTTGAAATAAAAACTTCGTAGCTAAAGTGTGATTAAGAAAAACGTGGATGACTGTTAATACATTTGAATGTCTTAAAGCTTCATTTAACATAACTTAGTAATAAGATATCTATTACATAAGTAGGACCTACTTCCAAGAATGTAACAACACCAGTGTTCGTGTGCTATGGCTTCTAACCAATCATCACGTTTGTGTTTGTTTACATCAGGTTTATTATGATGAACAGATTATGGATATATAAACACACCTCCATCAGCAGCGTTCAACATATCTTTGCAATATACATACTTGTCAGAATTTAGAATTTCATTGCTGCTGAGATCTGGTTAGTCTGTCATTTGACCGAAACTGGTAGTTTGGTTACATCAAGAACAAACCCAATTTACGGAATATAGTACTTTATAGAGCCACTGTAAGACACAATGAAGTACAGGTTACTCATAGCACTGAACTCAGTGAACGGACAACAGTAATACATGTTACAGAATAGGATGAGCGCTCATTTGCACTCCTCCCTCTTAGGGGGCGGGAAAACCACATACATACATAAAAACACTAGGCACAGAAAAAAAACAATGATACAGAAAAAAATTCGTGGTACCAAGAAAGAGATAAAGATAAGTGAGATAAAGAAAGATAAAGAACACTGATTTCACAAGGCACTGATATTACTAGTCACAGAAAACACCAATGATGGCACTGAAATCTATTTCATCGCCTGATGATGGCAGCTGCTGCAGAATGTGGCGGGCAGGCATAAGCGAGTAGAGGGTGAAGTGATGAGGAGGCAGTTTGGCACACTGTCCCCCTCTTGTGAGAGGCCTTAGGATAGGACCAGGAAAAGTGTCTCTATAGCGACACCCTCACTGAAGTTAGCAGTCGGCACTGGAAGCAACAGTGGGGGCATCAGAGATGAAGGCCCCACAAGACCCAGCAAGGGAGGCGGTAGCAGCTGAGGCACCAGGTGCATTGGCGATGGCAGTCGACGAGTGGGGGTGGAGGCAGGGATGCCAGTCAGCGATCTACCAGGCAGTGCCCCCCCCCCCCCTCCTGCATTGCGAATCGGACCGTCTGCGACACAGGAACAGGCATCGGCAGAGGCAAGGATGGGGGAGGCAGTGGGCCCACCGGAACACACCCCTCCATGTGCTACTGCAGCTGGTCGAAATGACAGGACGCCTGCCAATCAGGAGTGTGGACAATGTGCAGACACCAGCAATAGCAGCAAGAACCCAGTTCAGCCTGTGGCTGAAACTACAAGCCAGGTGGGCACATCGAACAAGAACTGTCGCAGTGTCAGTAGACGCAGCATTAGGTGATGGAGGGTCATGGTTGGCGTCTATGCAGCAGCTCTGCCGGGCTCTTGTCACCCACTGAATTGAAATGGTGTGAACTCAGAAAAAGGTCTAAAGCAGCTTCAGGGGACCTGCTGGGTACATTCTTCCGGATCTGAGTTTTAAATGTCCAAACCATGCATTCGGTCTCACTATTAGATTGAGGATGAAACAGGGAAGCTATGAGATGGCAAACCCCACTAGCCTGTCAATCATCATCATCATCATCATCATCATCACCATCATCATTTAACAGTTTCAGTTTCCTGGGTACTGGTAACGAGCCTCTCTCATTTTGTCCTGTCCAAATACACCTGTTCACAAAGAACATCATCCACTGTCCATCCTCTGGTCACTAGATCAGCCTTAATGAAGTCCATCCATCCGGTTGACGTCTTCCTTGAGGTCTTTTTCCATCCACCTGTCTTTCCAAATTTATTTTGGCTGTTCTAGTTGGCTCCATTCTCATCACATGCCTGTACCATCGAATTCTAGATGTGTCAATTTGATCTTATAGGGATGTCTTCATTCTGACTTCTTTCCTCACCTCCTCATTCCTTAACTTGTCCATCTTGGTCTTCTGGATGGTGGATCTAAGAAATTTCCTCTCTGATGCTTGCAGCCTTGATGATTCTCTTTTTGTGAGGGTACATGTTTCAATAACATAGGTCAATATTGGTATGAAATAGCTATTAAACATCATTAGTTTGGCCAGTTTTGGAATCAAGTCATCCCATAAAAGTGATCTTACTTGTTGGTAGAATTCAGATCCTTTTTTCACTCTGCTGGTGATTTCATTTCTGAGCAAATTATCACTGGAGATTACACTTCCAAGGTAAGGAAAACTGTCCACACACTCTAGGTGGTGGTCTCCTAGTTTTACACTTGCTGGTTGTCAATCTCTGATGACTGCCATCACCACTGTCTTGGTCTTGCTGATGTTGAGGTTATATTTCTGGAACTGAGATTTCCATTCATCGAGTCTGATCTGTACTTCCTCTTCAGTTTCACCCCATATCATGATGACATCAGCAAAGGCAAATGCATTCAGTTCACCTGTCTTCTCCCTCACATTCTTCATTATAGTATCCATAACAGTGATGAATAGTAATGGGGACAGTGCACTTCTTTGCTGAACTCCACTCTTGGTCTCAAACCAAGATGATCTCCTTCCCCAATTTTTACACAGCTAGTACAGTCTTCGTACAACATCTGAATTTTTCTTATTAGTCCTTCAGGCACATTCTTTCTCCTCAGGCATTCCCTGATCTTATTATCTCTTATAACACAATCATAGGCTTTTTCTATATCCAGGAATACAATGACCAGGTTCTTGCCTTCCTCCCAATACTTTTCCTTCAACATGTGGGAGCTAAAAATTAGATCTATTGTTGATCTGTTACTTCTGAAGTCATATTGTTCCTCCTCCAGCTGTGGAAATGCCTGTCAAAAAGATGCAAATTCTCAAGAAACAAACTGGTAACCACGATACATGGAAGTCCCCTAAATCCCAAAAATCTTAGACAGGGCAGAAATAGTGGCAGTCATGGACGTGGGCAGACAACGTGCCAAATATGGAAACTTGGAATAAGTGCCCACTACAGTGATCCAATACTGATTTATGACGAGCCCAGCGAAATCGACATGTAAACGCTCACATGGGCACTGCGGCGTCGGCCAGGGGAAAAGACACCTGTGGGGGCACCTGCTGCTGATAACAGTGAGTGCGAGTGGCGATAAGCCATGTTAAATCCCCATCTATGCTCAGCCAACACAAATGCTGATAGCCCGAAGCATAGGTGCAGGAGGTCTCCCAAGTACCAACATGCAGAAGTCACAGTACATTACGGCATAAGGAAGCAAGAATCACAACCTGGGGAGCTAACAAAAGAACCCTGTCAAACACAGAAAGGCAGTGCTGGAGGGAGAAGTAATTATGCAAGGGATCTGAGGCACAGCCCATGTGTTTTTACGGCTACCTGTGCTGCACAAAAGACATGAACTGAATAAGTAAAGGATCCATGGCGACAACCGATGCAACCATTGCACTAGTGATGGGAAAAACCATTGACTGCAGTCTAATTCTCAGTATCTAAATATGAACAAAGCAATTCATCCTGATCGATTACCAGGTCCAATCCAATAAGAATCCGAGATAAGGCATTGGCGTTGGTGTGTTGCGCTGTCAGCCGGTAATGGATTTGATAATGGTATCGGGAGAGGAAGAGTGTCCACCTCTGCATACGATGTACTGCCTTGTCTGACAAGGAAGCTGAAGGGCTGAAAATAGCAACCAACAGCTTGTGATCCATGATTAAATGGAACTCAACACAACTGCTAAAGCCTCCTTTTCAATCTGAGAATACTGCTGCTCAGTGGGAGTTCAAGTCTTAGAAATGTAAGCAATGGGTCGTTCAGACCAATTTGCATATCTGTGAGCCAACATAGCGCTGAGAGGCATCTGTAGCAAACACAAGATGCTGACCCAGGCCAAAAAGTGGCCAGACACGAGGCAGATTGTAGCTTAGATTTAAGCAAAGCGAACACTCGGCTCCAAGCTAGGGACCAGAAAAAAGGCACACTTTTATGCAAAAGCATACGCAGGGGCTGAGCAGCAGTGAATGCATCCTATAAAAACAGTAGCACACAGCTTTACCTAGCAATACCTGCAGTTCCTTACTGCAGGTCAGCTGTGGCAAAGCCACAATTGCATCAACATGGTGACACAACATCAAAACCAACGTACTCAAGTGACGCTTGAAAAACTGAGATTTGGCATGATTGCACTTGAGACCCACAGACCACAAAACACAAAACAATGATATCATCGAGGTAATTGTAGTGGCTGCCTGATAATTTTGGGAGCAACCTGTCAGTGCATGGCAAAGGGTACGTATCTTTCAAGGATGTGCATTAATCGCTACACTGAAGTCACCGCAGAGGCGAAACTTCCCCATCATCCTGAACACTTGAAGCGTGCCTAACAGGGGTTGACTGAGCAACTTCCAGTATCTCCCCCCACGCAGCAATCTGAATGCCTGTGCCTTGTAACACTTCTAAGGACTGTGCTATATTGAGCACATCCATAGGCATAGGATTCTCACACCGAGTGCTTTTTCACGGACTTCCCTACCCAGTGCCAGACAAATAATAACATCACACACCATGTGATCAACGTGATGGGTACTAGTGACAAATTTAAAATGACGGCTCATCTCCTGAAGTTCTGCAGCCCAGGCTTTGTAAGATTAGTTTGGGCATTTCTGACAATGGTAAAATTCAATATGCGTCACAACGACATGTGTTCTGTCACAGTAATAGGGTGAGATAAGCTTGAGCACTTCATCTAATGACAAGTTGGCCGGTTCTTGCAGAGGTGCAAATTGTCCCACCAACTGATACATTCGTGGTGAAATCAGGAAAGAAAGAAAGAAAGCCCTACACATGCTTGCATAGCCCATGTGAAAAACCTGAAAATGTTAGTGTAACCATGTCTCATAGGAGTCCCAATCTTCAGCCAATTCATTCATATACCGGAAAGGGTGACAGCTGCACTGACGGAAGAGTTAACAGCCGCAAACACGCAGATGTCAACTGACTGAGAGTAGTGGTTGGAGCGTGCAGTTGTTCTGTAAAAGCCTGCAGCTGGGCAACGATACGTTGGAGTATTTCTTCCATCAAGAGGTCTGTCGGGTAACTTAGCATTGATACTAGCACGCACACAAATGTAGCCTCACTCATCGCCAAGTTTGTTACGGAAAGAACAAACACGATTTAGGAAACTTAGTACTTCATAGAGCCAACATAAGATAATTGAAGTACAGGTTGCGCATAGCACTGAATGCATTGAATAGACAGCAGTGATACAGGTTACAGAATAGGCTGAGCATTCATCTGTGATCACTTAAATAATAGTTTCCTTGGCGGCTCATCAAACTGCGTCAGGCCACTGATTCAGGTGGCCTCTACAAGTGGGCCTGTCAACTGTATGGGTGCGTGATCTCAAATCATGTGCATCATGAATGTAGATACATCAGTTTTGATAAAGTAAGATGCACCTTTTGTGTAAAATCATGATTTTGTAATATCAAGTATTTGTTTCTCTTGAGAAATTTAATGTAATGAACTCAGATATTAAAATATCAGTTTAAAAAGTGATGACTTTTTTAATAACCCATTAATTATAAATGAACTTGCTTTAAGCTGGAAATAACGTAAAATAGTTTATCATATCAAATTAGTTACAGCATCTGTCCCGGAAGAGTGATAACATTATACATACTAGTAAACTGGTATGTAAACTATTGCATCTGTGCTAACTAATCACTGACATATGTACTTTCAGGCTTTGTAAATTCATATTGAAATACAATACTGAGGTATTTAAATTTGCAATTTTCTACAGTCAAAGAGAGACATTTCAGATACTCTTCACAAGTATTACAATATTATTTGCAAACAAAGGATATGGTTCTAGAATGAAGGACAAACATATCTGATGTTTTCACTGTTGGTTTCTGTGTATCCACTACAACACCTGGTATGCCTGTTGTTGCATGTTCCAGGCAAGGTCACCAAAGATAATTACTACATCCAGCACGATCAGATTATTTATTATATTCCAAACTCTAGTGGCACTGAGTGGATGTGGAGATATATTAAATTACATACCTCATTAGGTCTCATTACCCTCTGCTCATCAGTATATCCTCCCCATGGCCCAAGAAATCCTTCAATGTCAGAAGGGTTGTCATTCTTGTTTCTTTTCCTTCTGTCAAGTGGGCGTTCCTTGGTGGTTTCAAAGACTGTCTTCCCATCAGATTCTTTGGCTGCTTCAGTGGCACCAACAATCTGATTTCCATTTCCAGTAACTCCATCAACAGTAGGATCCAATGCATAGCCTACACAAAAATAATAAGTAATAGATCAAAGGCACATTAATGGATTCATTTTAATGTTTTATTTTTATTTACACTGCAGCTCATGCCATATTTACAAGAAAACTAACTTGGTTAAGGCTCAATTTCCTGTAATATTCCACTAATTCAATGAACGTAAATGTATCATACACTTCCAGAAAGAGGGGGGGGGGGGGGATCCAATGTTTTCCAGTAACACAGTTTTGCACATCTTTTTGTTTTTCTTTGTACAATAATGCTAAATCCACATTATGTACCTGGTCTTATGTACACTGTTTGTGTGTTCTAAACCTGTGATTAAACAGCTCCCGTCAAAGCAGTCATTCAAAACTTGCAGTTATGGGACTGATGACCATCATAATAGTTTTGGCATTTGTTATACAAACTCAAGGCATTGAAGAACAAACATTATTCACATAGTAAGTGCTGACATCAGACTTGTATGAATTCTTTATTGGGCATTTTTGCTATTCTAATAAGTTTATTCAAATATTTGAGCAGGAAAACATTCATCACTAATGACTTATCCCAGACAGACCTACCAAAATGATCACAAAATTACACACGCAGAACATTTATGTCTAATCAATGCACATTATTTAGTAGTAGAGTTGTGTCAATGTGGGACTATCTATACAGCAAGTTTTATATACAAGTTATTTGTTTTAGACCCCACCCATCCTATAGGATGGAAGGAATAATAATGTTTAACACTCCCTTGATATAAGGTCATTTAGGTATGAGAACAAACTCGGATCAGGAATGGAAATCAGCTGTCCCCTTTTCCAAAGATTCTGCCTTCAGCACAGGATTTCTAGATATGGATGGACAAATCTGGTTTTGAAACTCATTACACAATGACATGCACACTCTCTTTTTATGTTTACACTGTTGTTAGATATGACATTAAAAATAAAGGGGAGCGAGTGGAATCATTTCCAGTGCATAACTATCATTTCCAGTGCATAACTTACCTCTACTGCAGAGCACAAAGGTCACCATTAAGAGTAACTTTATCACTCAATGGATATCTATGTTTAAACAGTGAAAAGTTTGATGACCAGGAGACATATAGCACAATATTTTATTTCCTGGAAGGCCAAACTCTGGTGATATTGTATTCCACCGATGTTTCGAACAGGCTAGCTCTGTGGTCGAGCACAATTTCATTACCACAATTTAGTGTACTCAGTGACAGCAGTGGGTTCACAGATCGTAGATATTTAGTAGTACGACCACAATGACAGGAAGCCTTGGCTTGGGGTTTCAAAATGATCGCAAACTGTAGAGCTTCAACAAGAGCAATGTATATTACATGCCTGTATTGAGGGTTAAGAAAGACTAGTGTTGCGTCACACCAACGTAGACCACAAAACTATTTAGTTTCATATTAAATGTTATATTATTAGGCGGCTAAATTAGATAGCAAAATGGTATCTCACACTGAGATTCTTGTGTGTTAACAAACATAAGGTATTTTTTCTGAAAAGACTAACATACATCTATGATTGTCACAATGTGAGCAAACTGCGAAACAACCAACTAGATCCAACCCATGGCTGCTCACTTTATTGTCTCTATTTCCTGTCACTACCATACATTTGCACTTTCAGCCAAAAGGCCTTCTTCTAAAGTAGGCAAAACACACGCACACACACGTAACCACTGTCTCTGGTCTCTAATGCCGGACTGTGAGCAATGAGTAAATGTGCCTGATGGCTGTGGGTGGTGAGGTTAAGGAGGAGGCTGGGATGGGGAGGGGAGGGGAGGGGGGGTGATAGGGTAGGTGTAGGGGGTATACTTGCAGGAGCACACAGGGATGTCAAGGGGATAGGGTAGGGCTGCTAGGTGCAGTCGGGAGGTTTGAAAGAGTGGGTGGGTTGGGAGAGGGGGGGGGGGAGTGGGGGTGGCGAGCAGAAAAGGAGAGAAATGGGGGAGGAGGAAAAGGCTAATGAGTATGTTGGTGGAATAGAAGCTTGTGATGTGCTGGAGTGGGGGCAGGGAAGGGGGTAGACAGGTGAAGGACAAGGACTAGCGAAGGTTGAGGATAAGGGGGAGACAGTTATGGGAATGTAGAATATATTGTTGGGAGATTTCCCACCTGTGCAGTTCAGAAAAGCTAGTGGTGGTAGAAAGGATCCTGGGAGCGCAGACTGTGAAGCAGTCATTGAAGTGAAACACGCTGTGTTGGGCAATGTGTTCAACAACTGGGTGGTCCAGCTGATTCTTGGGCACAGTTTGCCAGTGGCCATTCATGTGGACAAACACCTTGTTGGTTGTCATGATCATGTAGAAAGCAGCACAGCGTTTCCCTTAGTTTGTAGGTCACACGACTGCTTTCACAGGTAACCCTGCCTTTGTGGGGTAAGTGACCCCTGTGACTGGGCTCGAGTACTTGGTAGCAGGAGGATTTATGGGACAGGTCTTGCATGAATAGTTTGGTATAGGATGGGGCCATGCAGGTGCCTATTTTTGAACCACAGTTACAGGTTTGAAGCCAGTCAGTCAATGGGAAAGGTAGTGTTCAATAGCCAAAAGGCCATGGGCATTGGGGAAGTTAGTGCAGAGAAAGGTGACATTAACAGTGATGGGCAAGCAGAGTGCCATGTGATAAAGGAACAGGAACATGTAGGAGATAGGAGTGCAGGGGGTGGTGGGGGTCAGAAGAGAGACAGACTCACAGGAAAGGTTCTGAGATGGGCCTAAGGATTTGAGGAGAGACTGGACATCCTTTTGGATTTCTGGAATGAAGTCACTGAGGCATTAGTAGGTGAGCAAATCTTACAGCTGGTGGAGTCCTTCCACCAGAAATACCTGTGGTTCAAAACCACAGTGGTAGAGCCTTTGTCAGCAGGTAGTAATATAAGGTCAGGATCAGTTTTTAGTTTGTGAATTGATTCTGTCTGTGGATATTAGCTTAGCTTCTGTGTTGAGGTATTTGGGGAATCAACCCAATAAGCCAACTCCCTGGATGTTGACCTCCACCTCAAAGATGGTTACATCAGTACCTCCATCCATATCACAGCTACCAACCACTGGCAACACCTCCACTTCGACAGCTGCCACCAACTCCACACGAAAAAATTCCTTCCATACAGCCTAGCCACTAATGGTTGTCACATCTACAGTGACAAGTAGTCCTTCTCCAAATATATAAAGGCCTTCACACATCAAAATTATCCTCCCAACCTGTTACAGAAACAGATTTCTTGTGCCTTGTCTCTCCAGTCAACCTACTATCTCTCAATTTGTCACCGTTTAGCCACAAATGGGTACTCCCCTGGTGACTCAGTACTGCCCAGGACTGGAGCAACTGAATCACATTCTCCAACTACTTCTTGTGACCTGAAGTGACGAACATCCTACCCTCTATCTTTCCCATCCCTCCCACAGTGTATTCTGCCATCCACCAAACTTGCACAGTATCCTTGTGAATCCCTACTCGCATCACCTTGCTTCACGATTTATATCCCTGCAATAGGCCTAGATGCAAGACCAATCCCATACATCCTCCTACCACCACCTACTCCAGTCCAGTCATGGGCGTCGCCTATCCCATCAAAGGCAAGGCTACTTGTGAAAGCAGTTATGTGATCTAAAAATTAAGCTGCAACCAATAAGATGTCTGTTTGCATGATGGCCACCAACAAAGTGTGGCCAAAAGACAGTTGGACCACACAGTTGCTGAACATGCTGCCCACCACAACATGCTTCACTTCAATGACTGTTTCACAGCCTGCTCCACCTGGACCCTTCCTACCCACAACAGCTTTTCTAAATTGCACAGGTGGAAACGCTCCCTGTAATATATCCTGTATGTTCCTGTCCTATGTGATCCTGTCCTTCACCCACCTGTCCCCTTCCCTACTCCCACTCAAGCACATCACAGCCTTCTGTTCTAACCAATGCATCCGCTACTCTCCCCCTACCCCATATTTCTCTCCTTTTCTGCTCCCCCCACCTCCCCCCTCTCAAACCACCTGACTACTCTTAGCAGCCCTACTCTGTCCCCACCACATCCTGCATGCTCCCACAAGCAGCACCACACTATCCTCCACATCTACCATGCTATCCCTCCCCTCCCCACCCCAGCCTCCTCCTTAACCCCACAAGCCAAGGACTGGTTCTCCCATCAGGTGCAGTTGCTCACAGTCTAGTCTCACTAACCAGAGATAGTGGTCGTGTGTGTGTGTGTGTGTGTGTGTGTGTGTGTGTGTGTGTGTGTGTGTGTTGTTGTTTGTTGTTGTTGTTGTTGTTGCTGGGCCAGCCGGATTGGCCGTGCGGTTCTAGGCGCTACAGTCTGGAGCCGAGCAACCGCAACGGTCGCAGGTTCGAATCCTGCCTCGGGCATGGATGTGTGTGATGTCTTTAGGTTAGTTAGGTTTAATCAGTTCTAAGTTCTAGGCGACTGATGACCTGAGAATTTAAGTCGCATAGTGCTCAGAGCCATTTGAACCATTTTGTTGTTGCTGCTGCGGTTGTTCTTGCTGCTGTTATTGTTGTTGTCATTTTCCTACTTTAGAAGAAGGCTTTATGGTTGAAAGCTCAAATGTATAGCAGTTTTTTGTTACGCCTGTTTACAACACAACATCTCTTCTATAAAGTGAGTAGTAATGTGTCCTTTTCGAACCACTGTCTTTATTCCATCCTGGATTTTCCATTGTTTAGAGGAATTTTATATAATCTCTGTGATATAGACACACTGTGCAATTAAAAGTTACCTGTATTTGACATTTAAAATTCACATTCCAACTGTTTCCCTACACTAGTTACTCTCATGGTTGGCTACGCATAACACACGTGTATGCCAAGCAAGAAGGCACAAGGTGTGAGCAGAATGGTAGTAGTGTGTAGTTGAACACACAAAGTTACCACTTGAGGTCAAAAATACGTTCTGTAACAGTAGCTGAGTAATCCAAAGTTTGCTGCCATGAACCTAGCCAGGGTAGGTCTTGTGCTGATCAGATGTCTTTGGTTTGCGGTATTGGATTGTAGCAATTTGTCCACCTTGTCCACACTGCCACTGAATATTTCTTTATCCCTGGAACCTTCTCTGTAGCACTGAAATGATGTAAGGCTGACATTCAACTCCGACTCCAAATTTCAATGACTGCGGTTCGCTTCTAGTCTGTCAACAATCTGACCAAACATAATTTCATCCAAATGTGAGTCCTCTTGATTCCATTTGATATTAATATAATGTGCAGTATCCATGTTATCTCAACACACTTTACTCTGAAGTGTTCCATAACGCAATCTTTTTTTGTGCATCTAAAAATTCTGATAATTTCTGAATACAACTCATCTATGTCATAATAAACAACAAAATCTTTATTCAAATGTTATGAACTGTGTGGATTGCATTACTGAGAACTTTCATCGGTTTAATATGTGAGTAAACATGACAAATTTGTGAATGATACTACTTGGTTGATTATGAGAAAATGCAATACTGGTGGACTTTAATTAATTTTATATGTTCTGAATATTACAATGCGCAGAATGTTTATTTTTAATTGGCGGCTGTTAAAGCAGATATTCCACCATCTCAGCTTACTCAATAACTGAGCAACCAAATTAATAAAAAATTAATAAGGATCACTTAAGAGATAGACAGATGGTTGCAAGCTCTTTTAATTTAGGAAAATGTGTTAGATAATACAAGCATACTTATTGTATACAAATAGTTGTGACAATAACTGAAACAGAGTTACTGCTGTAAAGAGCTATAATCCAAAAATACATACATTAGCATTTATCCCTTTTAATATACTGAAATTCAATAAGAAGAAAAATTAGGGGTTTAACTTCTGTTGATGATAACATCATTTGCAGTGGAGACAAACTCCAATAGAACTAATGATCCTAAATGAATTATCCAGGATCTTTTGAAAGCAATCACTCCACCATTCACCTAAATCTCAATGGTTTGATAAGAATTTGAACCTTATTTTTCCAATAACAAATCAAATGCTTTAAACACTGCACCATTTTGCTCAGTCAATAAATAAGGTAACATCAGTAAAATTTGGCTGGGCAC
The DNA here is from genome assembly GCF_021461385.2 of Schistocerca piceifrons. NCBI lineage: Eukaryota > Metazoa > Arthropoda > Insecta > Orthoptera > Acrididae > Schistocerca > Schistocerca piceifrons. The sequence continues at coordinate 945,653,148 of NC_060139.1, forward strand.
CAAAAGGAAAATTTTAAAAACTACCAACAGCATAACTGAACAATAAGGAGAAGGAAATTTGTGAAGAATGGGTATAGGGAGACTGTAGTAAGTGTGAAAAAATTGTTGCACGGCATGAGGAGACAACACAAATCAAAAGCAAGGAACATAGGTGCTAAGAATCTTGAAAAAAGTACAGTGAAGAAAACATATAAGAACAAAATACAAAGAGAATGACCAATATGAATTCTCAGTGCAACAGGCAAAGCATCACAAAAATGAAATGCAATAAAATTTAAAGATTTAAATATGCATAATCCAATGCATTCTCATAAATTGAGATTTTTGGACACAGCGTTAGCCCAACTGTACAAGATTAGGGTAGGGAACTGGCAATGGTTCTGTTCATGGAACAAATCCAGCATTTGCTTGAAGTGATTTAGGGAAACAATGCATTACCTAACTCAGAATAAGTGGATGTTTATACAAACCAACATCATCTGTTTATATTAACCACCAATTAGGAGTGCACATCAAAAAGGAACCAAATTGTTAATCATTTTTACAACAGAAATTTGACTTTTGCTGCAACTATTTTTTCAGACTGTTTCTTTGGGTCATAGGATTTTTATCTGCCATGTACCACTTCATTAACTTCTGGCAATGTGTTTATTAAAGTGAGAAGAATTCACTGTGGCTCAGAATTCCTGTTAAACTGCGGGTCCCCCCATAAGTGGCTGGGTAAGTCAGCTCAATGGACAGAGGAAGGCAATGGCATACCACCTCCAATAGGATCATGCCTAGTTAAGTGCTGTAGCGTTCAAACCAACCTTCCAGTTCATGACAGCTTTCTTGAATTATTGCAATTATTAAGTAACTGTGGCATTTGACTTTTAGTTTTCTACATTCCACTGTTGGGTTTCATGTCCCAATTTACTTTATGAGCAATTTATTCATTAGCTTCCTGTTGAGTAAGGGAGAGGGAGAGGGAGAGGGAGAGGGGGAGGGAGGGAGGGAGGGAGTAGAAGGGGGAAGAGTGGGGGGAGAGTGAGCGGGGGAGGGATAGGGAAGGAGGGGGGGGGGGAGAGAGAGAGAGAGAGAGAGAGAGAGAGAGAGAGAGAGAGAGAGAGAGAGAGAGAGAGAACTACAAAGATAAAATACACTGCAGCAGAAGTGACACATAAAATTTAAGGTATTTGAAGTTTTTATAATCTAATCTTCTTCCTCTGTGAAGGGGCAAAAACACACACAAATGTAAGAAACAGAAATGTAACGTTAATCCTTGACTGGAACAAGAAGAATTGAGAAGCAAAAGACTGAGTGCTACAGATGTCAGCATAAGTTTTACAGAGAGTTAAATGTATTCGTGTCTACCATAGCTGTTGAAGGTTCGGCGCTGATTTTCAAACTGGAAATCACTAATGTATGCTTGTTCAACAAATCCAGACAGCATGTTTTTATGAGCTTTCTGTTGTCTTGTTTGGAATGGATTCTCCGGTCCAACTTCTGGGGCAAATAGTTCTTCATATTTTGGATTATGCAATACTTCTTTCGTTGTAGAGTCAATATGTCTTAAGGTGTCAACAGTACCCTGAAAAAAAGTAAAATCGATAAATGGATTTCAAAACTTCGCAAAATGCCACCAATATTAGTACTCAGCTTGCTGCTATGCAGGAGTCAATTCAACCAATGACACTGTCACAAACAACTGAAATACGTTTCTGATACTGCCGGATAATAGGAGTTTTTATGTTTGTCCCTTACGAGTGTTTCTGATACAGGACCAGTAAGTATGTGATTTATAAATCAGGAATGTTTGTTCCCTGGAAGTAGGAAATATATTTGCTCAGAGTCAAGAAGTTCAGGGCTTCTGGTCTGACTTTTTGAGGCAGATACAGCATTTAGACGTTGAGTGTTTGAGATACTACCAATTAGTTTTGAGCAGTAACGTCACCATTTTTTTGAAATGATGGCTGTGGTGACAGAGTGATGTGCAGCATTGCCCAAGGTTTTTTTACCAGTGAAGTCACCATTTTTTTGAAATGATGGCTGTGGTGACAGAGTGATGTGCAGCATTGCCCAAGGTCTAAATTATGTTGGAAGGTGAAAATTTGGTTGAGAGTTTCTAAAGCAACAAATGTGGCAGCAAAACAACCTACTTTTTAAATGAATATCACAATTACAGAATAATTTGTAGTGTGGCCAGAGATTTACGACATAACATTAATCTAGTTTTTCATACACTGTGTGTTTTGCAGTTATAGTTTATGATCCCGATGAAAGTCCCTATTTCCCCACTGTAGTCTGAAATTTTCAAGTGTTTAGTATATCTGAAGGCATTAACACCAAGAATTTCCCCACTCAAAGCCCTTATATTCCTTTGGAGATTCCAATTCATTGATAGTTAAAACACACATGATTGTGTGATATCACAGTCACCATAGCCATGACAAATAGTTACCTTGCTGACAGTATCAATGGTCAAAGCTGGTTGGTTTTATTGTATTTTTCAATACTTCCCAGATGTTTCTATATACTTTCTTTAATTCTCTAGTACATACAAAGATCAATAACTGAAGCTGGACATTGTACAGCATGCAGACTAACTACTGAGCTGGAACAAATGACAAAAGGCAGTATGCTACTTCTCGTATGATGCTGCTAATATGTTACAAATGAAAGAAATAAAAGCAGCAAAATATTCTTATTTGCAAAGCCAAATATAATTACGAGAATATTAGGAGTTCTTGTATTGTATGGGACGGATTTGATTCTACTACTTCTTCACAAGCTGAAGTGTGGCAGTAATGGGTGCATGAGGGCTTCTTTCCCCCCGGCTTAAGTTCAAAAGATGTTTTAGTCACCACATACCCATATAAACATTTATAAAACACATACTATTATGACACATGGCATTTTATTTTTTATAGTTAACACTCACTCTTACAAATAATCATATTGTGCGAGAGTTATTCCTGGGTATTAAATTCAGCAAAGTTTACGTTATACTCTGAGAACACTGTTTAAACTTGGTCCTCACACAGCAAAACAATTTCTTTTCCTTTCTGTTCCGGCACTTTTAACGAATATACATGATGAGAATCTGTCATTGTAATATTCAAAATACACAGATATTTGAACTGAAATTTAAAGCAAATAAATCATGTCTCTCATACAAACATACAACTGATTCTAGTTCTAATTTAACTAAATATATACATGACCACAAAAATAATCATCTTTACAAAATTTTGTGTTCCAAGGCACAGTGACATTTTTTTTAGCACAAAAATTTTAAAATGTAGTCTAATTGTACAGCTAAATCAACTTTAAAAATTGGGTGACTAGTGTCCCAAAAATGAACAAGGAAAGTGTTTCTGTAATAATTTGCTAAAGGCCAGGTAGAGTGACATATTTCCCACTATTCAAATTAGCAATGAGTAATTGTGTAATGATGGTCCCATGTTGGATCTGATGGGTTTCTATACAGCTTGCATCACTACCTTCTTTAAAGTTCAGACATTATTCTTTCTCCTTATCTTCACTTTATGTACCACTTTGGCACTGCTGATTTCCTAGGCTCTTGGAAAGACTCTTTTATTTTATTAAACTAATTTTTTAATTGCCTTCTAGTTCATCTTGTTCTTCCACCCAGCTTGGGGGGGGGGGGGGGGGAACAGGCAGTTTTACCCCTGAGTTCACTATATAAAAAGCTGGAAGACAACTGTGCTCTGCTTTCAACATATATAGGCCTACTTACCCCTACTTTTTACTACCCAATACTTCCAACAATCTGGTAATACTGCTACTGGTAGCCTTAACCTATAGCAGCAAACTTCTTTATCAATAAATTTTGAGAATAAAGTCCTGTATCTAGTAGATTTGGAGTTATCTTCTCAATAGATGAATGTTACCAGTATTGTTTTGACAGAGTAAGTTTATAGGTTATATTTACATACACAAAATCTAAAGTCACTCCATCCAGTAATTTAGCTTACCATGCAGGTGGAAAAAAATGTTGTGTCCCTTTCCAGATATAGAAGGGAGGGAGGCGGCTTGAAACTTCTTGGCTTTGGGCCATCCAGAGTTTTAACTGGATAATGAATTTGGTACACACAAAATATTCAATTTCGACAATGAGCAAGTAACAAAGAAAACCAAAGAAAAATTAGGAAAGGTAATTAAAGTTATTAGCAACAAACACAAAGGGACATAAAATGTCATTTATGAACCACCATGCACCCACAGGAGAAAGCACATCCTAATCGAAGGACCAAGTGATGTTCGAATAGCAACTGTAAGGTCCTGCTGGCTGATATGAATGCTAAAGTGGGAAAAGAAGATGTATTCCATTCAATAAACAGAAAACAAAATTTGTATGAACTCTGCAACAACAATAGCATCAGTTTCAGCACCTTTACAACATCAAAAGAGATGCTTATCAATAGCACAAATTTCCAACAGGAGCTTATACACACCTGAATCTAGGTGTCACCAGATAGTAAAACAATTAATCAGATAGGTCACATTGCAGTTAACACCCAAGCAAAGAACTGGATGCTGGATGTAAAGACAGCACAGAGCGCAGGATGGACGATTTCCTAGTAAAAAGCTGCTTATGAGTACAGCCCAAAGCCAGAATCAGAAACCGTCTTAAGGAAGTAATATGCTATCTTGTTAGCAGATCAGGGGTAAGATGATTTGGTACGAGAATATATGCATTGAGGCATTAGTCAAGAGAAGAGAAGCCAATGGGAGGTGGATACGAGGTACAGATTTTGCCCAAGGCAAAGCACAATTTGAAAAAGTGGGCCTACTAAGAACTATCCAAGAAACTCTGAGGAGAGAAAAGAGATGTACATCAAAGCAATACCAGAGGAGGCTCAGCCAGATTTCTTTGGAAGACAGACGCAAAAGATATAGTGTCAAGTTAACCTCTGGTACAGAGCTGCCAAAAGTTCATCAGGGACAATAATGGGACCATTCTCACCAATGAGTTCAGCATTGCCGAGAGATGGAAACAATACTTCAAGGAGCTCCTCAACTCTGACTAACCTAAAGATCTGTTCAAATTTCAACCTCCTGACATTGTAAATTTTGGTTATCCAGCTCCTACACTGAAGGAAATGATCAGATAATGAAACTGAAGAAGAACAAAAGTCCACAAGAAAATGTGAATACAGGCAGAAGTTATTTAAGTTGGAGACGAGAGACATCACGAGAGAATTGACCAACTAGTTAAGAGGATCTGAATTGTGGAGGAGATCACACAAGATTGGAAGACAGCAATCATCTGCCCTATACACAAGAAAGGTAAACAAAATGGACTGCACCAACTACAGAGAAAACACCCTCCTGAATCTTCTACAACATCAGGTCCAACTGTGTAGAGATTAGAACCCAGCCATTGGTAGAAGAAGTGATTCGTGAATATCAGGATGGCTTCAGGAAGGAGCTTTCGACTGTGGACACCGCAACAGCTCACCAAGAAGATGTGTGAATATGGCGAAGACCTTCATGTGTTCCTCACTTATTGTAAGGAGGCATATGGTAGCATCCACTGGGAGCACCCGATGAATTGCCTAACCAAATTTGGAACACCCAAAAAAACCACAAGCCTAGTTGCAGTTTTTCTTTCTAATTCAAAACATAATGTGAATCTTGGGAATAAAGTTATGGAGAGCCTTAATGTAAACGCAAGACTGAGACAAGGAGATTGTGTGTCACCGATATTGTTCAATATGGCACTCAAAAATATAATGAGAGGAGCTTTCCATAAGAATTTTGAAGGGATTGAGGTAGAGGGTAAAAAAAAAAATCACAAATCTCACATTTGCCAACAACATGGCCCTGCTGTTTCACATCTAAGAACTAATGCAGGTGAGCGACAGCATGGAGGTGTCAGCAAGCAAAATTGGATTCCTAGTGAATGATTGAAAGATCGAGTATCTGATGATGAATGGGACTCAAGCCCATTCAAGAGACCAACTCCAGTCTCTGATAGTCAAAACCTGACTCTACAACATAGTTCACAACTTTAAATATCTAAGAGAAATATTTACAGAAAATGCATTGTGTGAGGCAGAAGTTCAAGTGAGGATCCAAGCTGATAACCAATCATACTTCAGTCTGCATCAGCTTTTTAAAGCACACAGCCTCTCAAGGAATTTCAAATTCCAGCTGTACAAAATACTGATCCAACACATATGGCAATGTGGCTGCACAACTTGGAGAGTTCGTCCAGAGCAAAGGTTAAAACAACCTTCCCGTTTTCAAGCTGAAAGTCTTAAGAAAGATCTACAGTTTGTTACAAGATGAGATCATTGGGAAATGGAGGATCCAGCATAATTGTGAGCTGGGTGAAATCTACAAGAGACCAAACATTGTACGACTGATGAGAACCAATGGCTTGTACGAGCAGGGCATTTCACTCATATATAAACACAGACAGCCTTTGAAATCCATGGATTTTACTCCTGATGGAAGAAGGCCACTAGGCAGACAAAAAAAGATCAAATGAATGAAATGGATAGCACCCTGAATAGAAGTTGTAAGAGGAACTTCAACAAAAGAAAAACAAGGGTAATGGAGTGTAACCAAATGAAATCATGAGATACTGAGGGAATTAAATTAGGAACTGAGACAGCAAAAGTATGCAACTGCTGTTCAGGCAGCGACATAACTGATCACGTCCGAAGTAGAGATGCTGTAAAATGCACACTGGTAATAGTAAAATAAGTCTTTTGAAAAGAAGTAGTTTGTTAACTTCAAATATAAAGCTAAGTGCTAGAAAATCATTTCAGGAAGTATTTGTAAGGAATATAGCCTTGTACTGGAGTGAAATATGGATCATAGACAGTACAGACAAGAAGAGAATAAATGTGTTTCAAATGTGAAGTTACAAAACAATGCTGAAGAATAGATAGGCAGATTATATAACTAATGAAGCAGAACTGAATCGAACTGGAAAGATACAATTATGGTACAACTTGACTAAAAGAAAGGATTGATTGATTGATAAGACAGTTCCTGAGGCCTCAAGGAATTGTCAATGTGGTAATGGAGGAAAAGGTGGGGGATGAAAATTGTAGTGGGAGACCAAGGATTGATTACGACAAGCATGTTCAAGTGTCTGTAGGTTTCAGTAGTTCTGCAAGCATGAAGACACTTGCATGTGATAGATCAGCATGGAGATATGCATCAAACCAGTCTTCAGACTGACAGCCACCAAAACAACAATGATAAGAAAAACATGAAAGGTTGAAATCTTTCCAATAATTGTGCAAATACCACTTGCTTCTTATGCTAATAATTACAGTGACCAACATGAAAACTGTAACATGTAATAAATGATATGTAATTATCTATTTAATTAAAGTTTAGCAGTTTGTCATATATTTTTAGATAGAGTATGTTACTGACATTGTTTTGCATCATCATCATCTAAGACTGATTATGCCTTTCAGCGTTCAGTCTGGAGCACAGTCCCCCTTATACAATTCCTCCATGATCCCCTATTCAGTGCTAACATTGGTGCCTCTTCTGATGTTCAGCCTATTACTTCAAAATCATTCTTAACCGAATCCAGGTACCTTCTCCTTGGTCTACCCCGACTCCTCCTACCCTCTACTGCTGAACCCATAAGTCTCTTGGGTAACCTTGCTTCTCCCATGTGTGTAACATGACCCCACCATCTAAGCCTGTTCACCCTGACTGCTACATCTATAGAGCTCATTCCAGTTTTTCTTTGATTTCCTCACTGTGCACACCCTCCTGCCATTGTTCCCATCTACTAGTACCTGCAATCATCCTACCTACTTTCATATCCGTAACCTCAACCTTATTGATAAGGTAACCTGAATCCACCCAGCTTTCGCTCCCATACAACAAAGTTGCGTCGAAAGATTGAACGGTGCACAGATAACTTAGTCTTGGTACTGACTTTCTTCTTGGAAAAGAGAGTAGATCGTAGCTGAGCGCTCACTGCATTAGCTTTGCTACACCTCGCTTCCAGTTCTTTCACTGTGTTGCCATCCTGTGAGAATATCCATCCTAAGTACTTGAAACCGTCCACCTGTTCTAACTTTGTTCCTCCTATTTGGCACTCAATCCGTTTATATCTCTTTCCCACTGATATTACTTTTGTTTTGGAGATGCTAATCCTCATACCATAGTCCTTACACTTCTGATCTAGCTCTGAAATATTACTTTGCAAACTTTCAATAGAATCTGCCATCACAACTAAGTCATCCGCATATGCGAGACTGCTTATTTTGTGTTCACCTATCTTAATCTCACCCAGCCAGTCTATTGTTTCCAACATATGATCCATAAATAATATGAACAACAGTGGAGACACGTTGCAGCCTCGTCTTACCCCTGAAACTACTCTGAACCATGGACTCAATTTACCGTCAACTCTAACTGCTGCGTGACTATCTATGCAAAGACCTTGAATTGCTTGCAAAAGTTTGCCTCCTATTCCATAATCATGTAAAACAGACAATAACTTCCTCCTAGGAACCCGGTCATATGCCTTTTCTAGATCTATTAAACATAGATACAATTCCCTATTCCACTCGTAACATTTCTCCATTATTTGCCATAAGCTAAAGATCTGGTCCTGACAACCTCTAAGAGGCCTAAACCCACACTGATTTTCATCCAATTTGTCCTCAACTAATACTCACACTTTCCTTTCAACAATACCTGAGAAGATTTTACCTGCAAATGCTGATCAAAGAGATACCTCTGTAGTTGTTACAATCTTTTCTGTTTCCATGTTTAAAGATTGGTGTGATTACTGCTTTCGTCCAGTCTGATGGAACCTGTCCCGACTCCCACGCCATTTCAATTATCCTGTGTATCCATTTAAGACCTGACGTTCCACTGTATTTGATGAGTTCCGACTTAATTTCATCCACCCCAGCTGCTTTATTGCACTGCAATCTATTGACCATTTTCTCCACTTCCTCAAATGCGATCCTATTTCCATCATCATTCCTGTCCTATTGTACATCGAAGTCTGAAACATTACTGATCGTATTTTCACCTACATTGAGCAACTCTTCAAAATATTCCCTCCATCTGCCCAAGGCATCAACAGGATTCACCAGCAGTTTTCCTGACCTGTAAAAAATACTTGTCATTTCCTTCTTACCTCTCTTTCGAAGACTGCTAATTAAACTCCAGAATGGTTTTCCAGCAGCTTGACACAAGGTCTCCAACCTGTTTCCAAAGTCTTCCCAAGATTTCTTCTTGGATGCTGTAATTATCTGTTTGGCTTTGTTTCTTTCTTCAACATATCTTTCTCTGTCTACCTGAGTTCTAGTATGTAGCCATTTTTGATATGCCTTCTTTTTCCTTTTACAGGCTGCCTTGACTTTGTCATTCCACCAAGCTGTTTGCTTCATCCTACCTTTACACACTACTGTTCCAAGTCATTCTTTGGCCACTTCTAGTACTGTGTCCCTGTACCTTGTCCATTCCTTTTCCAGTGACTGCAATTGACTACATTCAACTAACTGGTACCTTTCTGAGATCACTGTTATGTACTTGTGTCTGATTTCCTTATCCTGAAGTTTCTCCACTCTTATCCTCCTACACATGGACCTAACCTCCTGCACTTTCGGCCTCACAATACCAATTTCACTGCAGATTAAATAGTGATCAGTGTCATCAAAGAATCCCCTGAATACACGTGTGTCCCTCACAGCCTTCCTGAATTCCTGATATGTTATTATATAGTCAATGACAGATCTAGTTCCCCTGCCTCCCCAAGTATACCGATGAATGTTCTTATGTTTAAAAAAGGAGTTTGTGATTACTAAGCCCATACTGGCACAGAAATCCAAGAGTTGTTTCCAGTTCCTGTTGGCCTCCATATCCTCTCCAAATTTACCCATAACCTTTTCATACCCTTCTGTTCGATTTCCAATCCTGACATTAAAATCACCCATGAGGAGAACACTGTCCTTGTCCTTTACTCTAACAACTACATCACTGAGTGCACCCAAACAATAAAGCATTGATTGTTTATTGTACTAGCCTTAAATGTTTTTTCCCACACCAGTATTGTTGTCCTTTCAATAACACATGTTTGTAAGCTTTCTCTGTGGTTAGTGTAATCAGCTTTCTCAAACAAACATGTCATTAAGCACTGAAGATACTGGAAAAGCCACTGCTTTGGTGGAAGGTGGTCACAGAATTGTGTGTCAGAAGGTTGAGAACTGCATCTTCCACTATTTTCAGAACTATAAGAAGGTACAGAGAAACTAGACAGGAGGCCACACTAGGAAATGATGAGCAGGTCCCAGGTGAGCAACACTGGTAAGAGGTGAGCACTTCTTACAACTTCCAAGTTCTTCACAACCATCACCATTGGAGCAAGTTTGAGGGGTCAATGTTAGTGAGAGACTTGTCTGAAGAAGACTGGAAGAAACCAATCTCCCATCCAGAAGGCCTGCTATACACCCAGAACTCACTAGAGTGCATCACACAGCTCAACTATGTGTCACAAGGAAATATCATGACTGGCGATTACAACAATAGGAGCAAGTGTTGTTCACTGATGAGTCTTGATTTGGCTTACCATCACCTGACAGAGAGGGTATCTAGAAGGGCTGGGGGAAGTTATTCCCAGGTGCATATTCTAATCCAGGTCAGAATTTCAGGGTAGTTGTCTGATGGTGGGTACAGGAATCAATATTACTACAAGGACAGACTTGATATTTGTTGGGCACAGGAGCCTTGTGACATATTGGTATGTGGGGGAAATCCTTCATGGAGCATGTTTTGTCTTTTGCTTCATTTATTGGTGATAGTTTTACACTAATGCATGACAATGCATGGTCACATGGTGCGAGAATTATGCAAGAGTTCTTGGATGAAATGGACATTCACACTATGGCTTGGCCTGCTCAAGAGCCCCTATTTGAATCTTATTGAGCCCGTATGGGACCAGCTGGGACTCAGCACTACTCAGAGACCCTACTGGACCTATGGGTGGTCCTCTTGAAATAATGGGAGATGATTTCTCAAATGGAAACTGCAACATTAATAAAGAGAATGCCTGGGATGTTGGATGCCATGACTGGTGCAAGAGGAAGTAATACACCATTTTGAAGATGCAAAGAGAAGTCTGTGAAGAGAAGTGTCGAAAATCAAAACAGATGTGCATTACCTCGATGAACGTCCTCTAAATGTGCTTGAAGTATGAATCTATTTATGTCACTTCTGCCTCTCTAGCTTAAGTTGTTTATACAACTGTCTTCTTATTTATTTATTCACTGCTAGACACCCAGAGGGGACCATGCCACAATATTTTATCATAAAAATAACTGGAGTTTAAAATAAAATTAAAGAAATTGAAACATTGCGTTTTCTGTGTCGGTCTGTATACTTTTAATTTCAGGTAAAATGCGAGACATTTTGAGGGAGAAGTGACCTAACCATGTACTGTGACTTTTCGATGTATACAATAATGTCACATTCAGATTCTACAGATGATTTGCATACACAAATTTCTCTTTCAATATTTTATATTTACCAACATTTTACTCAATAGTTAATGTTAAAGTCTTTTGTTTGTAGGAATGGCCTTCAGAAACTACCTGTGGATGGTACAGGCAGCTGCTCATGGATGTCAAAACAAGCAGCTATGTGGGGGACTTATGCTATAATAGCTCAAAAATATTTGACACGTAAGGCTGCCAGTCAACTACATTGTTTCCCAAGTTATGACCCTGTTTCACTTAGCTTATTACTGAAACTTTTTTTCCCCTAACCAGTGTGCTTCATTCAGATGAGGCAGATATTAAAGTCTCCAGAATGTGATAATTTTATGTATTAATTAGTTTTAAGTTCTTTAGACTGAGATTTGTGAGCTCCAGAAAAGTAATGATAGGCACATCAATATTAGATTGCATGAATAATGCCACAATATCGGTATGAAAAATATCCAATATGCATAAGATAGCTTAGTTTACCACAATCATGGCAAATAATGATACTATATCAAAACTAATGAGGATATCATCCGGGCCCACACTCGTTTTCCTTAAGTTGTCAATGACTGAGAGCCACATTAAAAATTCAGCTCATTTCATTAACATGTTAAAGGAAATGAGCATGGGCCCATATGATATCCTCGTTAGTTTTCATACTGTATCATTATTGACCGTGATACCGGTAAACAAAGCTATCTCATGCATAGTGGATATTTTTCCTACCGTTATTGTGGTATTATTCTGACACTGCCTCACCACAATTTACTTTCAATACAATAGTGACTTTTATGAACAGACTGACGAAGTTCCTATGGACAGTCCTCAATGTCCTGTTGTGGCTAACTTGTTTATGGAGATTTTTGAACAACAGGCACTGCAGACTGCCAATAAGAGACTAGCCTGATGGTATCACTATGTCGATGACACATTCATAGTATGGACAATGGAGCAGAGGAGTTGGATGCCTCCCTGACACATCTAAACAGCATTAATCTGAAAATTCAACTTATTATGGAGACGGAGAGTAATGGGCAACTGAATTTTCTGGATATGTCTGTGATTAAATGACAGGATGGAACGATGGGCCATAATGTGTATAGAAAGGCCACACATACTGATTATTATCTGCATAAAGAGTCTAACCACACCCTAGACAAAATAGAAGATATAATAAAAACCTTGGTAGACAGGGCATACAAACTTTATCTAAAAGATGAGACTGAACATCTACGGTTGACTTTCGTGAAGAATGGCTATTCTAGCAAGGAGATAGACTGAGTACTGTGCTCTAGGCAGAGAATCACGAGCAACGACGAACAACAGCCGCCCTTAGCAAGGTTTTTCTTCCACTCATTAGTAAGGTCACAGATGGCATTGGAAAGTGTTAAACAAGTATGGGGTGGTAACTATTTTCAGACCCACCAGGAAAATAAAAGAATATTTAAGACTGGCAGAAGATGCACGACATCCTTTGGCTACACCGGGGGTATATAAATTTCCTTATAGTTGTGGACAGGTTTATATCAGTACCACAAAGAGAAGTGATAACACCCATCTTGTTGAACATAAGAGGAATTGCCGCCTGGGTCACACAGATAAATCAACCATAGCAGAACAAGTTTACCAGGAAGGTAATCATGAAATAAAATTCAGTGTGACGAGCACCATATCTAAAACCTCGCATTATTATGTGTGCATGTATAGAGTGACTATTGAGATTGATAAACACCATAATAATTTTAAAAGGAAAGAGAAAGGTGTTAAACTGGATAAAACTTGGATGTCAACATTGCACCGGAAGCGTGACGATCGGTTACTTTCAATCAAGAATGTTGACATTACAGAGATAGTCTCATAGCCGAGCCACTATATACATGAAAAATTGCACAAACAAATGTACTTAAAATTAAAAAATAAGAAAATCCACAACTCACTCAAGGCGTATCACAGTTGTTTTAACTTACTGTGAAAAACAGCAAGCTCTCTATAAATGACTTGTTGAATACGATTTTTTTGGTCCTATGTTAAAGCATTAGTTTTTGACACAACAGCATCAAATACAAGCACTTTTAAAGGTGTTTTAGTTTTAACTGAAAATTTTTGGAAGAAAGATCTCTTGAAGCCCTGTTTACCTTCTGACATCACATTATGAAATCCTTCTCAGAAGTGTTTTTGAGGAAAAGATGAGCTGCAAAACGACAGGCATACTACACCAGCCTTGAAAAAGTTTCAAAACGTCTGGCTTAGAATCCACACCAATAAATCCCAATCAGAATTTAGCATGGGAAATTCAAGGAACACTTGGATCAACTCAATATGTCTTGAATTCTCAATTTTGTTTGATATACTTTGCGACAACAGCAACCTACAAAGGATTCTATTGGAGTTTTCATTAAATGTGATCTCCCATGCAAAAGCACCAACCTCGTGGAGTATGTTTTTGTGCTCCAGAAGTATCCATTTTGCAAGTCTACTTATTGTTGATTTTATTCCACGATAAATTTCATTTATCGCTAAGACAAGTAAATGCAACTTGTGGTATCTGTTTATTCCTTATTACTGTATATAACAAACTTCCTGAAAACAAAGCACCATATTTAGACTTCAGTATTCTTAACAAAATTTTACAAATGTCAAGTTGTCAAATGTGACACGTTACCTCTCACGTGGATTTAAAAACACTGAAAACTTCTTTATAATAACTGTTTCCTTTTCTCTTGCCTTGGCTATCTTTGATCCTAAACTATCTTCTAAATTAAAAATGAAAATGGTCAATACACTGAATCATGAAGCATAACCAAATGTCTCACATGAGGATTACAGCGATTTACTCCCCGTTTGCTGAAAATTTCCAAGCAAGGCTCATAGTGAATGATGTAATAGACTAAAGCAGATCCCCACTTCTTCAACCATAAGATGCCATCTAATGTATCCCACTCCTTCCACTAGCAAATTAATTATACCACTGGTTTAAAAAAAAGTGACTTAATGTCAAGCCCATTAGAGAGGTTATGATATAACACAGGATGACTCTTGACAACTTAGTACACCAGTAGACCCAAAGGAATGCCATTGTAGCTGCAGCCAAAACGTAGGTTTTATTCTGTTACAGTTATTTTACAATATTACATGGTACCATACCCAAAACATTTTTATGATAATTAAATTATTCATTAAAACACATTCATGAATCCTCATGTGTCTAAATGAACAAAAACTTACAAAAGTATGACAAAAAAAGGAAGATTCCAGGTGGAAATGAAGCTACTCAGGGAAAAAGGTGCCATATAACGACAGGGTAACCATTCCTTTTTTGAATGAACCTATCGTGTTACCTATCTGTTACATGGTTGAACAGTAAATTGTATGATATGTAGTATAAATCATACACCAGCATAAAGAAGTATGTGTACGTTGTTTTTAACATATTTTTAAAAAAAGAGTATTTTTCATGTGAATAAAATAATTGAAAATGCTTTACAAAACAGATTTATATACAACATTTACATCCTTCCTCTCCTGACAACATATTTATGTGCTGTTTACAATCACTTAAAATTGCCCATATGAGAAAGACTACAAATAGAGGCCAATCACTTGAACTATCTGAGCCTATGTCCTGCTTACTTATACTGGCATCTGAAAATGTCTGAATGTGAAGAAAAAGAAAGGAAAATAAGGTTTCAATGTTTTGCTGTCAACAAGGTCATTAAAGACTGAGCAGTATGGGTGACAAGACAAGGATTTGAACTGTTGTCCTCCAGAACATGAGTGCAGAGTCTTAAACCCAGAGAGTCTCACTTTACTTGGATATGAAAGGCAAGCTGTCAGTTTGAACACCAATCGCTGAATGACACTATAAGAGACAGGTCTAAAATTGATGTATGAGAGAAATAACTGGTTATTGAAATTGTTGAGGTATTCAGTTAGAAGACTGGTTTTATGCAGTTCTCCTTGCTAGTCCACCCTCTTCACCTCAGGGTGTTTTCCCTGTTTCACATGTCTTGCACAACAGTTCTGTCATGGCTGGCTCTCACAAGACTCTAAATAATTCCGTGAGAATGTCGTCTACTCCAAGGATCTTATTTCTATTTATGTCTTTCAGTGCTCTATCAGATCCTTCTTGCAGTATATATCATCATCTCACTTTCCCCTACTCCCACTTCTCTTTATATCATATTTTCCATTATACAGACCTTCTAAATATTCCTTCCACCTTTCCCTTCTATGCTTAGTACTGGCTTGCGATCTGTTTTCTCCAAAAGTCTATGTAAGTTACCTTTTCCCCTGTTCAATGCACATTTCTACAGCCTTCCATTTGTTCTCTAGCCATGTAGTATTTTCTGCAAGTCTCATTTTTTAGACATTTATACTCTCCTTCGCTTGCCTGATCCTCTGTGCCTTCACTATTTCATCTCTCAAAACCATCCATTCCTCTTCCATAGTACTCCTTTCTCCTGTTTCAGACCATCATTGCCTAAAACGTGTCCAGAAACATTCAGAAATCTGTTTCTTTCTTATTGTCTTAATTTCCTATCTTTTTGCAGTTTTTTTCAGATTTAATCTGTAGTTTACAACAAGTAAATTATGGTCAAAGTCCACTTCTGTCTTACACTTCAAAATCTGGTTCCAAATCTCTGTCTTAACTTTAAATAATCAATATGGAAACCTTCCAGCGTCCCTAGGTCTCTTCCATGTACACAACCTCCTTTCATTATTCTTAAATCAAGTGTTAGTGATTATTAAATTATGCCCTGTGCAAAATTCTACCGAGTGGTGCCCCCCCCACCCCTTTTCATTCCTTCCCCCAGTCCAGGATCTCCTACTATTTTTCCTTCTCTTCCTTTTCCTACTATTGAATTCCAGTCACCAATCACAATAAACTTTTCATTGTCTTAACTATCTGAACAATTTCCTTTACCTCATTATACACTCTTTCAATCTTTTCATAATTTGCAGATTTAGTTGGGATATAAACATTTTGTCTTTTTTATAATAATGCATTCACTATGTTGTTGTTGATAGTACCTTAGACACATTACTATTTTCTTATTCATTATTCAGCCCACTACTGCATTACATCTATATGGTTTTGTGTTGATAATCCAGTACTGAATTGACCAGCAGTCCTGTTCTCCCTGTTAATCTGATACACTAATTCACATTACGTCTCACTTCAACCTACCCATTTACCTTTTTTACATTAAGATTAAGGAATCTTACATACCACGCTCCACTTGTACAAAACTAGTGCAACTTTCGGTTAATGATAATAGGACCAGCATTGGTCTGAACCTTCATTGGAATTTGTGATGAATGCGAGAAGGCCATTTTATTAGTGTTAGCTATGAATAACACTTGTCATGCTTCTGGAGCTTCATAAAAAAATAAAAACAGAGATGCCATTCGATTAGCATTAGAGTCTAATCACAATGTATGTACCTCGGAGTTGCAGAAGAATGCGGGGACGACATTCCATTGGAGTTAGCTCCTAATCACACCTGGCACTTCTCTGGTATTTCTGAAGCAATCTGGGAGGTTTGTCTCACAGTGCTCAACTGTAATCTTTGGTATCATCTCGTTATACAATGAGAACATTGCTCAAGTTATCTGACACATAATTCTTCCTTCACTTGGGAATATTAGTTGCTTATTGGAAAAAATCAACAACAACCTAAGCTAAATACTTGTGCTAAGGTAGTGAAATTTCAATGCGTCAATGATTTAAGAATAAAATTATAAAAATTAACATAATGTAGAGATGGTATGTGGAAAAGTATGGAAATTTACACACACACACACAATCCTGTTGCATTTTCAATGAACACCAGTATGTATCACATCTTCAGTGACGACTTTTAGACTATAGAGGGTGTCCCAGGAGGAATGCTTAATATTCAGGGATATGAAAAGAACAATCATTTGAGCAAACACGTCTAGTAAATATGGGCTCTAAAATGCCCTTAGAGCTATGAGCACTACTTCATTTTCGCTAATGCAAAACAATCTCTTCTACTAAACAAGTGCTCGTAACTATTTAAGATATGCAGTTTAGAACCCACATATACCAGAAATTTTTTGTTCTGTTTTCGTCTATACTACCTCCTCCGAAAATATGGATAGCAAAGAGCTTGCAACAGATGAGATTTGCTTCAAAGTATAGTCTTGTGGGACAAATGGTTCAAATGGCTCTGAGCACTATGGGACTCAACTGCTGAGGTCATTAGTCCCCTAGAACTTAGAACTAGTTAAACCTAACTAACCTAAGGACATCACAAACATCCATGCCCGAGGCAGGATTCGAACCTGCGACCGTAGCGGTCTTGCGGTTCCAGACTGCAGCGCCTTTAACCGCACGGCCACTTCGGCCTGCTCTTGTGGGACACACTGTACGTACAGCCACTTAGCCAGACTTCACTATCACTGAAATTGGCCCCTAAAGTCGACACACTAAAATCAATAGATGACTCGTTCCATCAACTGCCACAAACATAATCAGCACTACTTAGATAAGAAACTTATTTTACACGTTGAAAAAGGAAAGACCTTTTCAGGGACCTATCAAATAAACTTATTTCCAACAAGACAGAGGTCGTTCGCGACAAATTAAAAGCTGTTAGCTGGGATTGAGGCTGGAAATGGCATTATGTATGAAAGAATAAAGCCAGTATTTACTTTAAGTAGCAAGGTAAATCATGGAAGAACCTAAATTAGTAAGGTCGTGCACGTAAATGAACTACATTCTTTTCAAAAACGACTTTTCTTGGCAAATATTCCATTGGTCAGTTTAGAATAGTAGTTTTTATTAGATACACACCATGGGAACAACATCGGGAGCAGCGCAAATTTGCATTTTGTTCTGTAAACTCATAATGGATGTCCCTGGAGCCAGAGGTTTCAAGTGAATGTTTGTGTCGTCATTCCCCGTCTTTGTTCCCGCATCGTCATCATCACTGCTTCCATATTGTAGGAGTTCTAGCATTTCTATTTTTGTCTTCGTATATGTTCACTTCTGTATACAAAACACTAAGATTTGTAAACAACACACCGTTCATCACTCAACAGTAACATACATCTGGCATCTTATGATCTTTGCCTGCACAGTAGCTACATCCTTCACTGCGGCTACTTCCAAAGATCTCATACTCCAAACTCGAGATATAATTTTTTCCATTAATTTATTAGTTGTGACGGAGGCTCAAAAATATGATGTGCACAGAAAAATATCGTTATGTGCGGAGCTAAACATATTATTGCCGCTTGGACCTAACATGTAATGTTAAACTACTGATTTCAAATCGGTGATCACTGCAAGTCGATTGTAATCTTTGAATGAAAATGAGTTGGTTGTATGAATTTGTGTGCCGTGTGGTTTTGACTTAGATAAACGAGGGAAGTAGATCAAGTAAAATTTTGTGACAATGGATGGAGATCACGCATGTGGAAGTGAGAATTCTAGTGTTTCCTTAGTTAATAACACATCGACCTCTCGCGGTTCTTCAAGTGACGATTCTTCCCCCGGTCCACCGTGCAACGAAATGAACCAACTCGGACGGTGTGTTGATGATGTAAATAACGGTGTAACAGATGATGACTGCGAGATATTAAAATTTCCAGCTGTCAGCTGCCCAGAAAAAATAGTGTTATGTGTTGATTTAGCGGAAGATCCTGATTATACTCCGTTTAAACTAGGACAAGGATCGAAGTTTTCCCCCTTGTATATGGTCAAGAGGGTGACAGAAATATTTTTGTATAGTAAAAACATCATAAGCCTTGAACACGAGTTTGCGTTAGTTGTGTTAAAGACTGATGAAGCGGTGTGGCTAAGTGATTTTTGTAGTAATCCAAAGGAAATCATATCCATACTGGAGGGTTTGAGTGAAACCACACAAAATGAAACTTTCAATCTTACGTCATTGTTCGACGTTATAAAACGAAATGTAAAACTTCCTGCACCTCATGCCAATAATCCAGAACTTTGCCCACCATACTCGGTGAGAGTAATTTTGTTATATAGCCGGTCATTCTGCGTCCCAGAATTTAGACAAGGACGAGAGTCATTTAATGTCCTTACATCATCTCCGTATTTTACATTGGATATTCTGTATATACATGAACAGCCTTCAGAGGACAATAAATGTGAAGAAGCATTTAGTGTTTTAGATGGATTAGATGAGCAGGAACTCTCCTATGTGTATGATGTCCTCAGAAATGCAACGAAATTGCATGACCATATGGCTAAGCTTCTTGCGCATCCGCTTCAACGACCAGCACAGAAAAGAACTCATTATAAATTGAAGGAGCCGCAGGATATTCCAAAATAAGTTGTATGTATTGTATATATGTGTTATAAGCTTTATTTGTGGAGATTTTTTGAAGAAGCTTACTGAATTGACAAGTTGCAGAGTTATGTACGGTAATGAAGTATTAAATTTTAGTACTGTGAGAAAACATTACACATTGGAGCTGCAGAATATCTGCAAGTAATGTTCCTATATTTTGTTACAGCTGCACAGTTTTAATGCAGATAGTCTACTTAACTGCCACATTGTAGGGTTAAATGTTGCTAAAGTGTTTTGGAAACAATAAATTAAAATGACATATAACATATTCATTTTATACGGTCATTTTTGCATAAAATGTCAGTTTACAGTATACATTTATAAAAATAAAGAAATGTGAAGAAGATAATATGCTATATTTTCTTGCTAGCATGAACTGCAGTTTTGTCCCAACCTTTTTTCCCAGTGGTACGGATTTGTGTTTGATTGTTATTGCTGGTTTCTGTTCAACCCCAAAGATAAAAATATGTGCATGTTACAATGGCTGTGATATTTTTAATTACTAAAGTTATGTTTCTTTGTACAAATGTTAATGCTCCATCCAGCATACAATGCTAAAAATTGTGTAAAAGCGTAGACATATTAATCAGTGTTGGTTTGCCACAAATTGTGGAGCAATAATATTTGCATTTACTGAATTGGTATATTGTAAGTATCAATGCAGATAACAAAGATTCAGAAAGCTGCTCTAAGATTTCTCAGTCTGTTATAAACTTTTAGACTACAGATGACTTGCTTTGTAAGAGAGACCCATTTTATTCAGTTTTTTCTCTTACAAAATCTTAGCCCTATATCAGATGTAGTAGGCCTAGTCTCAATATTTTTGTTGTCTCTGTGTAGTCTGAAACATTCTAATAAACTGATTTATTCAGGAGGTGAAGAAGGAAAATTTTAAGTCCTGCATCAACTGCCTCGTTGTGAGTCACCGAGCACCTGATTCAAGCCTATTATTATTCTTGTTTTTGTAGTTATATTCAAACTTCCATATTTCACATTATATTTTCTTACTATTTCCCCACAGCATGTACATTCAGAAAAATGTTAAGCCATAGGCTACTTTATATGTAAAAATAAGAGCAAAGATCATACAACATCTCTTCAATGGTGCAAATCGTATACAATTTATGTAAATATTTATCTTGGTAAAAGCTCGTAAGTATTATGAACAACAGAAGCAACTCTGTTCACCTTTTTGTCCTGATTTCTCAAAAATATTAATTGGATTGTATCTTCACTATTTGATATAGTTCCTGACTGTACCAGTTCATCATCTTCTTATTTGAACTAACATAATTATAACTTGGAAACTTAATTTCAGCATTATTATCAGAAGATTTTTAAATGATGAGTTGAAATTTGTAATCCTTGCTGTAAAAAGTGTGGTAATTGTATCTTATAGCTTGTTGAAATTCACACTGCCATTTCCTCTTTTAGCAATAATGTTCCATGAATACATGGCCGATCTGTTCATTGTGACATTCAGTGGGTCTTTCCCATTTAATAATAATGAATAACTCCTGAAACTTTTCATTTAAGAGAAGACTTCATAAAAGAGATGTTGTTGTTCCTACAATTATTTGTAATTTCGTTGTAAAGTAATCAGAAGTTAAGGATTTTTTTTTATGGTATCCCTAAGGAGCAGCCCCCCCCCCCCCCCTCCCAACTGACTCTCATTGCACACAAAACAATTGGTGAGAACACTATAGGAATAACACCACACACACACACACACACACACACACACACACACACACACACACACACACACACGAGTGAGGAATGTGGGAAGGAGTGGTGGCAGTTGCGTGTGTGATATATGTGTTACATAGGTGTGGGAGCCAGTGGTGAGCGGTGCACAATGAAGGTGATGTAAAGAGGTGAATGGAGAGGGGTAATAAGACGGGAAGAGGAAGCTGGTGGAGGTTGTGGGGACAGCTGGTTAACAGAGATTGTTGTGAGGATGGTTCTGGGGTTGGAGGGTGTGTTCCAAGAATGACTCCCATCTGCATAGTTCAGAACAGCTGATGGTGGAGGGAAGGATGCAGATGACCTGGGATATGAAGCAGCTATTGAAATTGACATGTTGTACCCAGCTGCATGTTGTATCCTGCTGTATGTTGTGCCAACAGGTGGTTTATTGTGTTCTTGGCAGTGGCCGTTCATTCTGATGGACATTGGACTGATTGTCTGTTTTCCTTCATCAGTTTGGTTTGATGTGACCTGCTGCAAATCCCCCTGCTATCTCAACCTATTCATCTCAGAGTAGTACTTGCACCATACATCCTTAGTTATTTGTTGGATGTATTCCAGCATCGTTCTTCCCCTTCAGTTTTTACCCTCTACAGCTCCATCTAGTATCTTGGAGGTTATTCACTGAGGTCTTAATATGTGTCCTGTCATCGTGTCCCTTCTTGTCATTGTTTTCCTTGTGTTCACCAATTCTGCAGAGAACCACTTGGTTTATTATCAGTCCACCTAATTTTCAGCATCCTTCTGTACCACCACATTTCAAACGCTTCAGAGCTCTTTTATTCTGGTTTTCCCATTGTCCACAATTCACTATCACAATGCTGTGTTCCAAATGTACATTCTGACATTTCTTCCTCAGATTAAGGTCTATTTTCATCACCAGTAGACTTGTCTTGGTCAGGAATGACTTCTTTGCCATTGTTAGTCCACTTTTTATGTCATCTTTGCTCTGTTCATACATATATTACTTTGCCTTCAAGGTAGCAGAATTCCTTTGGTTTGTGATCCCCAGTTTTGATAAGTTTCCCTCTGTTCTCATTTCTGCTACTTCTCATTACTTTTTTCTAGCTTACTGTCTGTCCATATTTTATACTCATTAGACAGTTCATTCCATTCAACAGATGTTTGGTCCCCTCCCCTAAATTAACTGATCAACCCTTCAACATATCTTGTAATTCTTCTTCACCTTCACTGAGAATAGTAATCTCATCAGTGGATCTTGTCATTGGTATTCTTTCACCCTGGATTTTAATCTTACTCTTGAACTTTCTTTTATTCCTGTCCTTGGTTCTTCGATGTATAGATTGAACGGTAGGGGCAAAAGACTGCATCCCTGTCTTGCACCCTTTTTAATCCAATCTTTCCGCATAGTGTACACCTATTTTTCTCAGAGTTTCAAACATCTTACACCATTTTACATTGTCAAAATGTTTTTTCTAGGTTGACGAGTCCTATGAACATGTTCTGATTTTTCTTCAGTTTTGCTTCCATTATCAAGCGCAATGTCGGGACTGCCTCTCTGGTTTCTTTACCTTTCCTAAAGCCAAACTGATTGTCATCTAACAGACCTTCCATTTTTTCCATTCTGTATGTTATTCTTGTCAGCATCTTGGTTGCGTGAGCTGATAAACTGATTGTGTGATAGCTCTTGCATTTAACTGCCCTTGCTACCTCTGGATTGTGTGGATGATATTTTCCCAAAAGTTTGATGGTACATCGCCAGTCCCATATATTCTCCACACCAACTTCAACAGCCATTTGATTGTCACTTCCCTCAGTGATTTTAGAAATTCTGATGGAATGTTATCTAGACCCTCTACCGTATTTGATTGCAAGTCTTCTAGAGCTTTTTTAAATTCTGAGTCTGGATCCCCCACATCTCGCACATTGCCTCCGATTTCTTCTTCTGTCGAGTCATCAGATGAGACCTCCCCATCGTAGAGGCCCTCAGTATACTACGTCCCCCAATCTGCTGTCTTCTCTGTACTTCACAGTGAAATTCCTATTGGACTGTTACTGTTACCACCCTTACTCTTTATTTCATTGAAAGCTGTTTTTACTTTTCTGTATGCTGAGTCAGTCCTGACAATTTTTTTTCTTTTTTTTTCCTAGCCATTTCACCTTTGATCTCCCAAATGTCCAGAAGTGATTTTATTGTTGTGTTCCTTTCTTTACCTGACCATTTTTGTGCTTTCATTTTTCTTTGATCATTACTTCTGTTACCCAAGGCTTCTTCACAATTACTTTCCTTCTACCTATGTTTGTCTATCCAACATATGTGTCTCCCACTTCATCCGCGCATCTTCAAGTGAGCTCAAGTGGGTCTCATCATTCGTCAGTATTTCAGTATTACACTTCTTCCACACTGATGCTTCCATACAACTCTTAAATGTCAGCCTACTCTTCATCATTACCTGAATTATGCAGATAGGAGTTATTGTTGCAACAAATCCCTCACTCCTGGAGCCATCTTGGTGTCAATCTCCATTAACAAACAGTTCCCACACCCTGCACCATATGACTTTCCCTTTCCTGATCCTGTCATCCCTCCCAATTCACCTCTCCATGTGACCTTCATTGTTCACTACTCTCTACCAGCTCCAACACTCATGCATCACATACTTAGCCTTTTCACCTACCACCTCTCCCTCACGCTTTCTGAGCCAGGAAACTATCTCCTTCTGAGCTGCCAGCTACTAACCCTGAATCCTTATTTCTCACTCTCACCTCTCTCCCTCTACCCACCTCACCCGTCAAGTCCCAGCCTACTCTAGTCCACTTGTGGAACTGTGCTCCTGACATTTTGTGTTCAGCTGGCACTCTGTAGAGGCACAGCACAGGTTTGTGTGTGTTTTCCTCAGAGTTTGTGATATTTTGTACAGTTCACTGTTGGCAAAGGATATGTTGAGCATCTGCTCAATCCATTTATAGTGAATTTTTTATCTGTTTTATTCTTAGAAACGTGGCTAAAAATTGTAATTATTGACTCGAGTAGTGTGTTTTTCATGTCGAGCACAATATTATGTTTAATTGCTCTTTCAATTTTACTAATTTTGATGTTCACTGTTTTAGAAGAGCTATACAGGCAAAACTGTTTGTAATTATCCTTGTGAAGCATATTTGGTGTGGATAATGAAATTTACTTGCTGAACAAGGCAGCTCCTGTTGTAGCTTGTATGCACAGAAACTTTTAGTATCCTTGTAATCAGAAATAATATCTAACTATGGTAACATTACTCTACGGAGACATTCTCAGGTTTACTCATCGAGTAACTGTGGTCATCATTAACTTGGGTCACTTGAGGCTTTGAGTACTGCACATTTGTTTTGAGATCTTATATAAGGGTCATATGAGGATGATGATAGGCATGTGATTTGAATGCGAAAGTTAGTTTGATTTAATGGGTCAGGGTCATGTGAGGGTGATGTTAGGCTCGTGCTTTGAATGTGAAAGTTTGTTTGATTTGTATAAGTCATCTGCAGTGGTAGTTTATGCAGTTTTAGTAGAGGGCAGATGATGGTGGTGATTGGTTTGTGGAGCGCTCAATAACGCAGTTATCAGCACCTGTACAAATTCCCAGTCTTTCCACAGTCCAGTCTCGCCATGTACCTAAATGATGAAATGATGAGGACAACAGAAACACCCAGTCCCCAGGTGGCGAAAATCTCTGACCCGGCCATGTGTAGTTGAGCCTATGTAGTGTGGTGTAAGTATCTTTCCAAATTAGTTCAGTCTGCCTTGTGCGGAGAACAGTGTCCAAGGTAATTGACCTGGTTTGCTTGTTTGAAGCGGATGCTATTGTGAAGTTTGCAAGCCAAATTGTGATGACAGATGGCTGATATGGAGTTGGAGTTGACTGTTGAATTTTTACAAAACTTCAGTGTCATTGAGGAGTATTGCAGGTGCCATATCTCTGGTCACAGCTTGTGTCTTGCAAATGTTGCAGCTTCGCAGTCCTGTGGTTACATGTGGCAGTGATAATTTGTAGCATTCAAATGTCCCTTTTATCATCCATGAAACATGGCTAGATGAGTGGACTGTAGTGGATTGATTCTATTTGTGCACAGAAGTTTGTTGGGAACTTAGGTGACTATAGGATTCAAGTCAGGACTCTGTGCAGGCCAGTCCATTACAGGGATGTTATTGTTATGTAACCACTCCACCACAGGCCATGCATTATGAACAGGTGCTCAATTGTGTTTAAAGATGCAGTCGCCACCCCCGAATTGCTCTTCAACATTGGGAAGCAAGAAGGGGCTTAAAACCTAAATGTAGGCTTGCACTGTGATAGTGCCATGCAAAACAACAAGGGGTGCAAGCCCACACCATGAAAAACATGACCCACCATGACACCACTGCCTCTGAATTTTACTGTTGGCACTACACATGATGGCAAATGATGTTCACCAGGCATTTGCCCTACCCACACTCTGCCATCGGATCGCCACATTGTGTACCGTGATTCGTCACTCCACACAACGTTTTTCCACTGTTCAATTGTCCAATGTTTTCGCTCCTTACACCAAGCGAGGCATCGTTTGGCATTTACCAGTGTGATGTGTGGCTTATGAGCAGCCACTCAACCATGAAATACAAGTTTTCTCACCTCCCGCCTAATGTCATAGTACTTGCAGTGGATCCTGATGCAGTTTAGAATTCCTGTGTGATGGTCTGGATAAATGTCTGCCAATTACACATTATGACCCTCTTCAACTGTCGGTGTTCTGCCAGTCAACAGATGAGGCCAGCTTCGACACTTTTGTGCTGTACGTGTCCGTTCACGTTTCCACTTCACTATCACATCAGAAACAGTGGACCTAGGGATGTTTAGGAGTGTGGAAATCTTGTGTACAGACATATGACACAAGTGACACTCAATCATCTGACCAAGTTTGAAGTCCATTAGTTCCACAGATTGACCCATCCTGCTCTCTCATGATGTCTAATGACTACTGAGGTCGTTGTTATGGAGTATCGGGCAGCACAGTACACCTAATATGAAAAAAGGTATGTTTTTGGGGTAATCCGGATACTTTAGATCACGTAGTGTGTACACACAACATTGTTTCATGTAGTGACGTAACATTGAAGTATACATAATAATGTAAGAGTAAGTCCAAATAATATTGCTGGTCATAATATCACAGCTAAAGTTCATCAATGGGCAATAGGCATTATTTCTGATAAAACAGTTTAGTTTTGAAGGATTTTCGAAATACATTTAATATAATTTACAAGAGAGTATATTCAAGGAACTCTTGTATGCTGTAGAAGCAATGCTGTGTTAGAAGTATTCTTAAATTTTTTTTTTTAAGAATTTAGTTGGTTTTTATATATTTTCTACTTCTTTAGGGAGATGACTGTACAGTTTGATTCCCATAACTTAACACTATTATTATACAGTTTAGTTGAATGGGGTACTAATGTTAATATTTTTATTTATTTTTTAATTTTATTTATTTATTACCTGGTGTCATGGTGGCGACTGTCAAGGTTCCTATACACTCCACTGATGTTTTCATTTAACAAAACAGCAGTTCAACTATCTATATTGATTAGGGAGAGGCAGTATGTTCAACTTTTCAAAGAGTGATTTACAGGTTTCTCATTGCTGTTCGTGTGGAATTTATCTAATTGCTTTTTTTCCCATTTAAGGGGGGTAGGATGTCAAACGGGCCGACTTGGAGCAGGAGAGGCACCACAGGACATTTAGTTTCCACTGTCTATACTTTTACAAGTAAATTCATAAAGCTTTGTCAGCATGACCAGAAAGGATTCAGGATTCACACTCGTAGCAGTGGAAGTTGAAAAACATAACAAAATAATTTTTTTTACATGTGAAATTTCGTCATTTTTTCACTTAATATTGGCTGCATTTGTTGCTATAGGTACACTTTTCTTCTTAAGTAAGAGAGACTGTTCGATGAATTTTGCACAGCATACAAACCATACTTATAGGTGTCTGAAACTCTAGAATCTATTTAATTTATGAAAAAATGAATGAGCTGTTACGTTTTAAACTTTGTTTAGAAAAAATCAAATTTTGTAGTTAATTATCTCAATTTTTACCACAGTTTTTAATAGATCTGGAAAATTCTAGAGTTGCATACACCTACCTGTAAGTATGGTTTGTATGCTGTGCAATATTCATCAAAGAATCTCTCTTACTTGTGTAGAAAAATGTACCTATAGCAACAAATGCAGCCAACAGCAAGTGAAAAAATGGTGAAATTTCATGTTGTTGTTGTTGTTGTTGTTGTTGTGGTCTTCAGTCCTGAGACTGGTTTGATGCAGCTCTCCATGCTACTCTATCCTGTGCAAGCTTCTTCATCTCCCAGTACCTACTGCAACCTACATCCTTCTGAATCTGCTTAGTGTATTCATCTCTTGGTCCCCCCCTATGATTTTTACCCTCCACGCTGCCCTCCAATACTAAATTGGTGATCCCTTGATGCCTCAGAACATGTCCTACCAACCGATCCCTTCTTCTGGTCAAGTTGCGCCACAAACTTCTCTTCTCCCCAATCCTATTCAATACTTCCTCATTAGTTATGTGATCTACCCATCTAACCTTCAGCATTCTTCTGTAGCACCACATTTCAAAAGCTTCTATTCTCTTCTTGTCCAAACTATTTACCGTCCATGTTTCACTTCCATACATGGCTACACTCCATACAAATACTTTCAGAAATAACTTCCTGACACTTAAATCTATACTCGATGTTAACAAATTTCTCTTCTTCAGAAACGCTTTCCTTGCCATTGCCAGTCTACATTTTATATCCTCTCTACTTCGTCCATCATCAGTTATTTTGCTCCCCAAATAGCAAAACTCCTTTACTACTTTAAGTGTCTCATTTCCTAATCTAATACCCTCAGCATCACCCGACTTAATTCGACTACATTCCATTATCCTCGTTTTGCTTTTGTTGATGTTCATCTTATATCCTCCCTTCAAGACACCATCCATTCCGTTCAACTGCTCTTCCAAGTCCTTTGCTGTCTCTGACAGAATTACAATGTCATCGGCGAACCTCAAAGTTTTTATTTCTTCTCCATGGATTTTAATACCTACTCCAAATTTTTCTTTTGTTTCCTTTACTGCTTGCTCAATATAGAGATTGAATAACATCGGGGAGGGACTACAACCCTGTCTCACTCCCTTCCCAACCACTGCTTCCCTTTCATGTCCCTCGACTCTTGTAACTGCCATCTGGTTTCTGTACAAGTTGTAAATAGCCTTTCGCTCCCTGTATTTTACCCCTGCCACCTTTAGAATTTGAAAGAGAGTATTCCAGTCAACATTGTCAAAAGCTTTCTCTAAGTCTACAAATGCTAGAAATGTAGGTTTGCCTTTCCTTAATCTTTCTTCTAAGATAAGTCGTAAGGTCAGTATTGCCTCACGTGTTCCAGTATTTCTACGGAATCCAAACTGATCTTCCCCGAGGTCAGCTTCTACTAGTTTTTCCATTCGTCTGTAAAGAATTCGTGTTAGTACTTTGCAGCTGTGGCTTATTAAACTGATTGTTCGGTAATTTTCACATCTGTCAACACCTGCTTTCTTTGGGATGGGAATTATTATATTCTTCTTGAAATCTGAGGGTATTTCGCCTGTTTCATACATCTTGCTCACCAGATGGTAGAGTTTTGTCAGGACTGGCTCTCCCAAGGCCGTCAGTAGTTCCAATGGAATGTTGTCTACTCCGGGGGCCTTGTTTCGACTCAGGTCCTTCAGTGCTCTGTCAAACTCTTCACGCAGTATCGTATCTCCCATTTCATCTTCATCTACATCCTCTTCCATTTCCATAATATTGTCCTCAAGTGCATCGCCCTTGTATAGACCCTCTATATACTCCTTCCACCTTTCTGCTTTCCCTTCTTTGCTTAGAACTGGGTTTCCATCTGAGCTCTTGATGTTCATACATGTGGTTCTCTTATCTCCAAAGGTCTCTTTAATTTTCCTGTAGGCAGTATCTATCTTACCCCTAGTGAGATAAGCCACTACATCCTTACATTTGTCCTCTAGCCATCCCTGCTTAGCCATTTTGCACTTCCTGTCGATCTCATTTTTGAGACGTTTGTATTCCTTTTTGCCTGCTTCATTTACTGCATTTTTATATTTTCTCCTTTCATCAATTAAATTCAATATTTCTTCTGTTACCCAAGGATTTCTACTAACCCTCTTCTTTTTACCTACTTGATCATCTGCTGCCTTCACTACTTCATCCCTCAGAGCTACCCATTCTTCTTCTACTGTATTTCTTTCCCCCATTCCTATCAATTGTTCCCTTATGCTCTCCCTGAAACTCTGTACAACCTCTGGTTCTTTCAGTTTATCCAGGTCCCATCTCCTTAAATTCCCACCTTTTTGCAGTTTCTTCAGTTTTAATCTACAGGTCATAACCAATAGATTGTGGTCAGAGTCCACATCTGCCCCTGGAAACGTCTTACAATTTAAAACCTGGTTCCTAAATCTCTGTCTTACCATTATATAATCTATCTGATACCTTTTCGTATCTCCAGGGTTCTTCCATGTATACAACCATCTATCATGATTCTTAAACCAAGTGTTAGCTATGATTAAGTTGTGCTCTGTGCAAAATTCTATCAGGCGGCTTCCTCTTTCATTTCTTAGCCCCAATCCATATTCACCTACTGTTTCCTTCTCTCCCTTTTCCTACACTCAAATTCCAGTCACCCATGACTATTAAATTTTCGTCTCCCTTCACAATCTGAATAATTTCTTTTATTTCATCATACATTTCTTCAATTTCTTCGTCATCTGCAGAGCTAGTTGGCATATAAACTTGTACTACTGTAGTAGATGTGGGCTTCGTATCTATCTTGGCCACAATAATGCGTTCACTATGCTGTTTGTAGTAGCTTACCCGCATTCCTATTTTCCTATTCATTATTAAACCTACTCCTGCATTACCCCTATTGGACTTTGTGTTTATAACCCTGTAGTCACCTGACCAGAAGTCTTGTTCCTCCTGCCACCGAACTTCACTAATTCCCACTATATCTAACTTTAACCTATCCATTTCCCTTTTTAAATTTTCTAACCTACCTGCCCGATTAAGGGATCTGACATTCCACGCTCCGATCCGTAGAACGCCAGTTTTCTTTCTCCTGATAACGACATCCTCTTGAGTAGTCCCCGCCCGGAGATCCGAATGGGGGACTATTTTACCTCCGGAATATTTTACCCAAGAGGACGCCATCATCATTTAATCATACAGTAAAGCTGCATGCCCTCGGGAAAAATTACGGCCGTAGTTTCCCCTTGCTTTCAGCCGTTCGCAGTACCAGCACAGCAAAGCCGTTTTGGTTATTGTTACAAGGCCAGATCAGTCAATCATCCAGACTGTTGCCCTTGCAACTACTGAAAAGGCTGCTGCCCCTCTTCAGGAACCACACGTTTGTCTGGCCTCTCAACAGATACCCCTCCGTTGTGGTTGTACCTACGGTGCGGCTATCTGTATCGCTGAGGCACACAAGCCTCCCCACCAACGGCAAGGTCCATGGTTCATGGGGGGGGGTGAAATTTCATATAAAAAAAAAATTTATTTTGTTTTGTTTTTGCACTTCCACTGCTATGAGTGTGAATGCTGAAGCCTTCCTGGTCATGCTGACAAAGTTTTATGAATTTATTTGTAAAAGTATAGACAGTAGAAAATAAAATGTCCTGTGGTGCCTCCCCTGTTCCAAGTCAGCTCGTTTGACGTCCTACCCTCCTTAAATAATTTTGCTAATTCTTGTTTTGGGAAAAACAGGTATGGGAGGAGATGAGAGAAAAACATACAGATAATATATTTCTGGAAATAAAGTTGGTAGCTCTTTTTTCTCAGAATGCTGATCACTGTCCTGGGCACTATTCTACTGATGACACTAATCCATCACCAATGCTCCCAGTAACAGATGCGACAGAAAGCTGCAGACTTAATCTCTGTTGCTTCACTTGGTTAATCAGAATATTGTGTCATTGTGTGTACGAATGATGTCACCTGGAGGGGGGGGGGGTAATGAATAGTTTCTTACCATAACATATACTTTACAATTTATTATGACACTTTACTATCTGTCTTCTGTATACTAGTAAATACATTATGGACACAGTCCTAATTGAGACTTTAATTTTTTTTCTGAATAGCAATAGCTTCTCTTTTTTTATATAAACTGAGAGTTTGTTGCGGAAAAAGTGACCAGCATGTGTTGGAATCTTCTCTGTTAAATGTTGTTTTCCTTGTATATGATAATCAGTCCCATATCTTCTATTATGATTAGGTGCAGAGGATAGGCAAAATAATGTGAACAGTGGTAGTAACGGAATGGTTGTGTTTGTCAGTCAACAACACAGGTAAGGCACGTGTCGTGTTGAACTGTGTATGTTCAGTACAGATTATCCATCAGTGCAGGTTGTTTACAAGTAGTGCACACTTTGTATTTGCATTCCAAGGCCAAAGTTGACGTGCAGTGAAAGACCTAACAAAGTTCCATAGAAGGCAGATTGTTGGGGCCCGATTAGCTGGACCAATAGCAACCAAGACAGGCAGCTTATTGTATGTTTCAGGAGCAACTGTTTCAACAGTCATGACAGCCTACACAAAACGTGGAAAGACATCATTGTGTAAATGTAATAGTGGCTGCAAAACAAAACTTAATGACAGAGATTGTCATATCCTAACACAAATTGTGTCAAAACAACACAAAACTACTGTGGCTAAAGTGACTGCAGAGCTCAATAGCCATCTTCGAGACCCCGTATCTATCGACGCTGTCTGCCGAGAACTCCATAAAGTGAATATTCATGGATGAGCTGCTATACCAAAACCATTAGTGATGGCAACCAACGAAAAGAAGTGTAAAACATGATGTCAGGAGCAGAAATGCTGGATGGTTGGTCAGTGGAAAGACTTCGTATGGTCCGACGATTGAATGTTTTTGTTATTTCCAACATTGGGCTGGGTTGACGTCTGGAGAACACAAAAAAAAGTCTACAATCCAAACTGCTTGATTCCAACGGTTAACCATGGAGGTGGAAGTGTGATGGTGTGGGCAGCCATATCATAGTATTCTGCTGGTCCCGTCATTACTCTCACAGGCCGTGTTAAGCCAACTATTATATGAAGATTTCAGGTGATGAGGTACACACCATGATTCTGATGTTCCCCAACAATGATGCCATATTTCAGGACGATAATGCACCCATTCACACAGCCAGGCCTACAATCATTGTATGATGACCATGTAACTGAACTGCAGCGTCTTCCCTGGCCTGCATGGGCCACGAACGTGAACATTATTGAACCCTTGGGGACGGTATTGGAGCGTAGACTCCAGAGCAGATTTCCGCCTGCCTCGTCACTACAGGAATTAGAAGAGGTTCTGATCGAAGAGTGGCATAACATTACACTGGAGACTATACAATAATCATACACCAGTACTCCAAGAAGAATCACAGCTGTATTATGGGCAAATGGGGGTCCAATCCCTTATTAATAAACCATTCCCAAGTGAGCACAGGGGTTTACATTATTTTGCTTACCCCTGTATCTCTCTAACAAACAAGCATAATTTATTTTTACATGCATGACTGTTCAGTGCAGGAACAGTTAGGATGTTTAGTTCTCTGAAAGCATCTTTTTGCCAGTATTATCATTATTATAATTTACCTTCATGCATTG
Organism: Schistocerca piceifrons; assembly: GCF_021461385.2. Taxonomy (NCBI): domain Eukaryota; kingdom Metazoa; phylum Arthropoda; class Insecta; order Orthoptera; family Acrididae; genus Schistocerca; species Schistocerca piceifrons. Next base: position 945,686,413 of record NC_060139.1, read on the forward strand.
TACTCTGTTTTCCAAGTATGATTTTATAATATTTCTACCTTTATCCCAATGCCATAGTTACTAAGTTTTGGCATTATGTTGCTCTGGCTTACAGGATCAAATGCCCGAGAAAGATAAAGGAGTAAATCACAAACTTTCTTTGTTCATCTAATGTCCTTTAAGACATTCATTTTGAAGCCTGCCTTCCAGCTAGATTTAGATTTAGGCAGTTGTCATTAACTATGTAGATATATGTTGGGCTCAATCAGCACATGTCTAGTAGTAGTCATACACTGCATACAGAAATTTGTTAAATCATATAATAAAGGGATTTGAAGATGCCAAATACATTTAAAACAAATAATCAAATACTGTGAAAAATAAGTAGTCCAAATTTTAAGTAAAATTGTTGAGAGTTGTGTGTACAATGTTTAAGACATAGCTGTGATTATATCAGAGGTTGCACTGGGTGGCTCTGGAGTGTGGAAGTTTCTATTGCCTACTGATCCAAAAGTGATAAAATATAAAAATAGGTATGATAGCATTTATCTTTCCCTTCAACATCAATGAGTAACTGTATATTATGTCATACCATATACATGGTTCAGTCACATCATTGTGACCACTGCCTGTGTTTGATTTCAGTGTGCAATAATCACTCACAGATGGCAGGTGGCAGCACTAGCAGTGGAGGGTGCAGAAAGCATGTTGGGACACAGGAAAACATTGCAGTCATTGTTGTAATGCAGAAATAGGGTGATTTATCGGATGTCGAAAAGGGCATGATCATTGGTTTTCAGGCCAAGGGTGGAAGCATTCCCGAAGTGGTTAAGCTTGTAAACTGTTCACGTGCCGCTGTGGTTAAAGTATACTGTGCGTGGCAAAATGATGCTATCCAAAACCAGTGCTAAGGCAACTGTGGTGCACCATGGGCCATTGATATGGGTGAAAAGTGGCTGTGTCGAGGCATATGAGTGAATAGACATGCAACTATTGAGCATCTTACTGTCCAGCTGAACCAAGGGGCTACCAGCATCATATGCCAACAATCATTCAGTGAATGTTGCAGCATATGAACCTCCATAGCAGGTGCCTGGTTCATACACCAATGCTGACTGATGTTCATTGGTGACGAAAGCTGGAATTTGCATGCTAGTATTGCAAGTGGACATATATGAATCGTGTTTTATGCTCCATCAAACAGATGGCCATTAGCATGTACAGCATAAAACATCTAAAAACAGACACCTTGAACCAATTATCAGAAGGGGCCAAGTCGGAGGGCATTCCCTGGGTGATTGTGTCATTCTGGAAGGTCCAATGGACCAACACAAGTATGCACCTATCTGCACCATGCCATGGCTCCACATCCCTGTCAGTAACTTCCAGAACCTCATTGACACACTTCCTGTATGTATCACTGCAGTTCGCAAAAGGTGGTTATTAAGGTTGTTGGCAGGTGGACATTGAGTTTTGTGTAAATATATGTTTGATGATATGAAGAAATATCTTTATTGAGGCACTGATTACATGATCATGGACTTGTTTATGCTTCAGAGGGTAATGACTGATCATGAAGAAATAGTTATCAGGAAGAAGTCTGTGACAGAATGAATCAGTCAATATCGTTTGAGAGACAGAGGTAGATTATTGGGAGAAAAGATAAAATTCAGAAGGTACAAAAGAAGTATACACTTAGTTCATTGTTTTACAACATTTTTAACATAGTTAAGAATATATACTCATTTTGAATTTATTTCTAGGTTTCATCAAAGTGAGTGCTTTGGAACACCACCATTTTTTAAAAATTGTTTTTATCCTAGAATTTCTATAATTTTAGTGTAGACTCCGTATTCTTTTATTTCTTTGTTGCCTTGTTATCCATTGTTACTACATTCCATTTGCTTGAAACTTTTATCTTGCATCTGTTGTGGTTCTTTCTTGCAGTCAGTCAGTTTTCATGCCAGTGCGACTTTGGCTGATACTTCCTAATCAGATATCTGTCTTAATCCAGAACAGTATACTACTGACTCTGCTTACACCTGTCATTTGTCTGACATCAGCTTCCTTGTTGTCTATGTTCTGTCTATTCTGCTCATGCTTATTCTATTTTTGTGTAGCATTTGTTATGATTACTATTCCTTGTTGTTGTTGTGGTCTTCAATCTGAAGATTGGTTTGATGCAGCTCTCCTTGCTACTCTATCCTGTGTGACCATCTTCATCTGCAAATAATGACTGCAACATACATCTTCTGAATCTGCTTACTGTATTCATCTCTTGGTATCCCTTTATGGTTTTTAACCCCCCCCCCCCCTACACACACACACACACACACATTTCCTTCAAATAATAGACTGGTGATCCCTTGATGTCTCAGAATGTGTCCTATCAGTTGATTGCTTCTTTTGGTCAGGTTGTGCCACAAATTTCTTGTCTCCCCAATTCTATTCAGTACTTCCTCATTACTTGTGTGATCGACCCATCTAATCTTTAGCATTCTTCTGTAGCACCACATTTTGAAAGCTTCTATTCTCTTTTTATCTAAACTGTTTATTGTCCATGTTTCACTTCCATACATGGCTACACCCCAGACAAATACCTCCAGAAAAGACATCCTGACACTTAAATCTATATTTGATGTTAACAGATTTCTCTTCTTCAGAGATGCTTTCCTTGCCATTGCCAGTCTACATTTTATACCCTCTCTACTTTGACTATTATCAGTTATTTTTCTGCCTGAATAGCAAACTCATCTACTACCTTAAATATCTCAGTTCCTAATCCGATTCCCTTAGCATTACCTAGTTTAATTCAACTACATTCCATTGTCCTTGCTTTGCTTTTGTTGTTCATCTTACATCTTCCTTTCAAAACACTGTCATTCCGTTCAACTGCTCTTCCAAGCAGTTTACTGTCTCTGATAGAATTGCAATGTCATCAGCAAACCTCAAAGCTCTTATTTCTTCTCCCTGAAGTTTAATTCCTACTCCACATTTTTTTGTTTCCTTTACTGCTGCTTCAATGTACAGATTGAATAGCATCGGTGACAGGCTACAACCCTGTCCCACTCCCTTCTCAACCACTGCTTCACTTTCATATCCTTCAATTCTTATTACTGCTGCTTCGTTTCTGTACAAGTTGTAAATAGCCTGTCGCTCCCTGTATTTTACCCATGCTACCTAAGAATTTCAAAGAGAGTATTCCATTCAACATTGTCAAAATAATTGTGTAAATCTACAAATGCTGTAAATGCAAGTTTGCCTTTCTTTAACCTATCTTCCAAGATTAAGTTGTAGGATTCAGTATTGCCTCGCGTGTTCCTACATTTCTCTGGAATCCAAACTGATCTTCTCCAAGGCCTGCTACTAGCAGTTTTTCCATCCTTCTTCTGTAAAGAATTCGTGTTAGTACCTTGCAACCATAACTTATTACAGTGACAGTATGGTAATTTTCACACCTGACAGCTACTGCTTTCTTTAGAATTGGAATGACCACATTCTTCTTGAAGTCTGAGGGTATTTCACATGTCTCATACATCTTGCACACCAGATGGAAGGTGGCTGGCTCTCCCAAGGCTATCAGTAGTTCTGACAGAATGTTGTCTACTTTCAGGTCCTTGTTTCAACTTTAATCTTTCAGAGCTTTGTCAAATTCTTCCCACAGTATCATATCTCCCATCCCATCTACATCCACTTCCCTTTCAATAATATTGCTTTCAAGCTCATCTCACTGGTATAGATTCTCCATATTCTCTTTCCACCTTTCAGCCTCCCCATCTTTGCTTAGGACTGGTTTACCATCTGAGCTCTTGATATACAGCTGCTTCTCTTTTCCCCAAATGCCTCTTTAATTTTCTTGTAGATGATATTTATCTTTCCCCTAGTGAAATATGCTTCTAAATCCTCACATTTGCCCTCTAGGTATTAATGCTTAGCAATTTTGCACTTCCTGTCAGTCTCATTTTTTGGACGTTTGTATTCCCTTCTGCCTGCTTCATTTATTGCATTTTTATATTATCCAAGGATTCCTACTAGGCCATTTCTTTTTATCTATTTGATCCTCTGATGCTATCACTATTTCATCTCTTAAAGTATCAATTCATCTTCCACTGTATTCCTTTTTCCTGTTCTAGTCAACTGTTGCCCGATGCTCCCTCTGAAGCTCTCAACAACCTCTAGTTGTTTCAGTTTATACAGGTCCCATCTCAATTTCATACATTTTTCCAATTTCTTCAGTTTTAACTATTCCCTATAGCACATTTTTATATTCCTTTGAAAAAATTATTCCAAATTAGTGTCTGTTCTGAAATTTGAAGCTTATTCTTGTTTTCCCAAGTTGTCTGTTTCCATTCTTGTTCAGTTCGTTATTTGCCACTAATCTTCGTCTTGGTGTTGTATTTGTCACAGTACACAAGGAAGTCAAATCTACCAAGATAGAAATTGAAGCTGCGTGTGAGATCGTTTGGCAAGACATAGTATCAAAGGTGGGCATAAACTTAGATACTTTTGTCAACCACCAGACCAGATCTAACCGTTAACTTGAGAGAAAATGTAAGTTTCTCAATCAGACTGAGAGAAAATGTAAGTTTCTCAATCAGACTGTCATCATCAGAAGCGACTTAAATCATTCAGCAGTCATTTGGGAAATTACAGTTTTGTATGTGGTGGGCCTGACATGACATCCTCCAAAACTACTAAATGCCTTCTCTGAGAACTATCTTGAACAAATAGTTTGAAAGTCGATGCATGATGGAAATATACTGGATCTAATGGCCTTAGCTCTTCAAGGGTGTCCACGTTGAAACTGGTATCAATGACTGTGAAGCAGTTACAGCAACAGTGGTTACTAAAGGGCAACTGAAACAAACAGATTGATTTATGGTTTTTGCAAACTAGTTAAAGCAGCCGTAGTGTTGTATTTCAGTAAGAAACTCAAAACGCTTAACTCTGGAGGGGAGCATGTAGAAGATCTGTGGCTCAGGCTTAAAAGAATATTTAACCATGCAGATAATAGATCTGTACCTAGTAGAACAGCTTATGATGGGAGGGACACTCCATGGTATACAGTCACTGTAAAGAAACAAGAGACTACTGCATAACAGGTGCAAAACAAGGTACGGGGCTGTAGGTGGGACCGAGTGAGGGGGCACAGTCATTAACACACTGGATTCACATTCGGAAGGACGATAGTTCAAACATGTGTCTGGCCATCCTGATTTAGGTTTTCCATGATTTCCCTAAATTGCTTCAGGTAAATGCCAGGATGGTTCCTTCGAAAGGGCAAAGCTGATTTCCTTCCCTGTCCTTACCTAATACAAACTTGTGTTCCATCACTAATGACCATATTGTCAACGTGACGTTAAACACTATTGTCCTCCCCCTCCTCCTCTATAGATGGAGAAATGGTGAATGAAACATGTCTGACTGTCTAGCGCTACCATAACATAATCTTATCAAAAAAATCTCTCAAAAATCCAAAACAAATGATGAACCCTGTTTTCAAATGTTTCTTTGCTTAGGACAATCCATTCTTGCAACACTGTAAAGATGACTGATATAGAAATCATGTCAATGGCATTGAGAAATAAAAGAAATCGCTAAAACTGTATAAAGCTCCAGGGTCCAATCAAATACGTATCAGATTCTGTACTGAATTTGTGACTGAGTTAGCCCCTCTTTTGACCATAATCTACCATACATCCTTCAAACAAAAAAGCCATACCCATTAGTTGGAAGAAAGCACAGGTCACACCCATATCTACAAGAAGGGTAGCAGAAGTGATCTGCAAAATCACCATCCAATGTTCTTGACTTCCACTGTTGTATATTATTGTTGCAGAAGCAGCTGAGCAGCACTGTGGTGTAGTGGTTACGATACTAAACTGTTACATGATGGGTCGTGAATTAAAAACTCACTTAGACTGTACAATTTTAATTTCTATATTTAGTTTGTAGTACATTCTAGAAGTATCCACAAATGTCAAGAATCATTGTACTGGAATGTTCTGTAGCTGTACATATACGGTACATGTTCTGGCCGTAGGCAGTTCGCTCTGTGGTCTTGTATGTGCAAGTGCTGAATAAACCTTCGTTTAGTGAAGTTAGTGTTTGTCATTCATCTAATTACACCTTCTTCTACATGACATTATTCTGGTGGAGGCACCGAGTATTGGAACTTGTGATAGTGCACATTATGGACGACACTGTGGCTCCCATCAGGCCATGACAGAGCTGCCATTTACGTGGCATGAAACCCGAGTTTGAGCCATATTCAACAGATCACAATCTACTGGAGACAGAAGAAGAAGGGGACGTTGTGATGACAGCAACTGTCTGCCACCACATGAGACTTCCTTCCAGGTTCTCTGGCGACGATGGCCAAGATCCAAACAAGTTGCTGAAGGTATACGAGCGTATAGCCAAATTTAATAAATGGGATGACACCGTGTATTTGGCTAACATATTTTTCTACTTGGAGGGTACTGCCAAGCAGTGGTATGAGAACAAGAAGAAGTAGTTAACAAGGTGGGAAGTATTCCAGGCGGAACTGTGCAAGTATTTCGGTGACACACGACAACAGAAGTGCAAGGCTGAAGATAAATTGAAGCACAGGGCACAGTGTCCAGGAGAAACTACAGCATCCTATATTCAAGACATCTTGGAGCTGTGTAAAATAGTGGATCCTAGAATGAAGGAGGAAGATAAGGTTGCATATCTCATGAAGTGTGTTGCTGAGGACATGTATCAAGCCCTACTCCTGAAGGAGTTTTCGACAGCAGACAACTTCATAAAATGGTGCCGGTATATTGAGACAATGCATCAAAGAAGAATTACACGCACAAAGTTTGAACGGCTTTCAAACATCGTATTGGTGTCTGTGATGGAGGAAGCAACTGATTTCACAAGTGTTCTTCAACAAATAGTGAGAGAGGAAGTTCAGAAGGTGCCTGGATTGCACGGCAAGCAAAAAAACCTGGACGCTTCAAGAGGTCATAAGGGAGGAAGTGGAATAGACATTGAACCCAATCTCTTGTCCTTCATTTCCCATTAAAATGGTGAAAAAGTCGAGACCCAGGCGGAGCTACATTCCTACAATGCTGCATGAGGAACCTGTTTGGGCACCAAGGAAGATGGGCATCTGGAGGACCCAGGATAACCAACCAGTATTTTTCTACTGTGGACGACCAGGACATGTGGTGCGTTATTGTTGAGAAAGGCGGCGGGTATTTGATGACGCTCGTGCCAGAAGACAGCAGACCGATCGTAGCCAGCTCCGGGACGATGAAGATGAACAAGATGATGTGGGTGCAGGACGACATAGGTCACCATCACCGCAAGCTAGTTGCTGGAGAGGACGCTCCCCAACACACCAATCGAGGTCTCCATCACCATTTAGAAGCTCCAGCCGAACATCTAATCACCGCAACCTGGAAAACTAAAGGGTGCGACCTTCCTTGGAGGTGAGGCCACCGATGAGAAAAATCCTCTGCTGTCGATCACTACAAAAATGATAGGAAACTACGTTGATATCCTCGTGGTTGACTGACCAACACAAGCTCTTGTGGACTCTGGAGCATCATATTCAGTCATTTCGGAGAAGTACCGTCGCCAGTTGCAGAAAACAGTATTCGTCGACAACAAAACATCTCTGCTGAAGGTGGCTAATGGGAAATGTAAAACCTACAGGAAGATGTACCATTCATGTGGGTGTAAGTGGCTTTACACAGCCCTTACAATTCATTGCCTTACAAGAGTTAGTCATGACGTCATTCTCAGATGGGACTTTTTGAAAGCTTCTCAGGCAATTATAGATTGTGGTCGCTCGAAAATTATCCTAGACAAGATGAGATGCTGTGGACAGGAAGATGCGCAACCGAGTGTGTGGAGACTGTGTGCTGGATGAAGTGATCATTCATGCAGTCAACACTAGAAAGGTAACTGTCACGTGTCATGCCATGCATCAACTCATGGATCTTGTAGTGGAATGTAAGAGAAGCATATCATTGAAGAGTAACTTGATCATCCCAGCCTCTGTCGTCTCATTTAAGAATGGATTCGGTGAATTGTGGATAGTTAACTGTCGCCAAGAACCGCAGATCCTTCCAAGATGCATGTGCGTAGCAAACGCTGAGCCATTAATTGAAGAACAGCTGAGCATCATATAAATCTCCCATGCTGAGTCTGTGGGCGAAATTAGCTCAACCACTATAAGACAAGATCTTCTAGCTCGACTATCACCAGATCTCACTAAGGAACAACAGAAGAAGCTACTTGCCATTCTTCAAGAGTTCTCTGAATGCTTCAATCCACAGGTGAAGAGTAAATTAGACAAATTGGCAGTGAAGCACTGGATTAGCCCTGGAGACCATCAACCAATAAGCCACAGAATATACCGTGTGTCAGCAACAGAACATTGAATAATTCATGAAGAGGTAGAGAAAATGATGAAGACTGACATCATTGAGCCTTCATAGAGCTCATGGTTGTCACCAGTGGTCCTCATCAGGAAGAAGGATGGCAGTTGACGCTTTTGTGTTGATTACAGGAAACTTCGTAAGATAACTAAAAAGGACGTTTACCCTTTTCCACGAACTGACAATACACTAGATTGTCTGAAGGGGGCTCAGTTTTTTTCAACCTTGGACATGTACTTGGGATGCTGGAAAATCGAAGTAAATGAAGCTGATCGTAAGAAAGCTGCATTTATCACCCCTGAGGGCCTGTATGAGTTTAAGGTAATGCCATTTGGTTTTTGTAAAGCACCAGCAACTTTTGAATGGATGATGAGTACTCTTCTACGTCACCTGAAGTGGACAATGTGTGTCTGTTATTTATATGACATTATAGTGTTCTCAGAGACATTTGATGACCATATAAAAAGACTGAGGACCGTTCTTAAGTGTCTCCAACAAGGCGGACTTAAACTTAATCCAAGAAAGTGTCTCTTTGGAGCAAAAGAAATCAAAATAATTGGACACCTTGTGTCAAACGAAGGTGTGCTGCCAGACCCAGAAAAGGTGAAATCTATAATGGAATTTCGTATTCCTAAAAGTATTAGAGATGTGAGAGTCTTCCTTGGACTATGTTCTTATTACCATCGTTTTATCAAAGACTTTTGTATCAAAGCCGGGCCACTCCAAGAGTTGTTCAAAGCTGATGCTAAATTTATCTGGGATGGTGATCAACAAGATTCTTTTGATATGCTGCGAAAAGCTCTGATGACTGACCCTGTACTTGGTCTGTATGATGAGAGAGCACCTACATATACCAGTGGGTATGGGATCAGTGCTGTTCTGGTGCAAATTTCGTATGGAAAAGAGAAGGTTATAGCCTATGCTTCTAGGACACTTACAAAAGCTGAGAAAAACTACTCAACTACAGAAAGAGAATGTCTTGCTGTGATCTGGGCCATGTGCAAATTCCGACAGCATCTCTATGGAAGGACATTCACAGTTGTTACAGACCATCATTCAGTTTGTTGGCCGATAGATCTTAAGGATCCAACAGGATGACTCGCCAGGTGGGCACTACGTCTTCAAGAGTATGATATTTCCATAGTGCACAAAATGGGAAGAAAACACCAAAGTGCCGACTGTCTCTCAAGAAAACTTGTGCAAGACCATCAAGACTTTGATGAAGATAGTGACTCTCGCTGCCCTCTAGGATCTCTCTGCTGAGCAGAAGGACGCCGAGGTATCTCAAATTATGCTTGCCTTAAATTGGTCAGAGGATGTGAAAGGACATTTTAAGGTAGTTAATGAATTACTTTGCAAGAAAAACTTTGATCCGTTTGGAAAGAGGTGGCTACCAGTGATTCCTAAACACACGCACTTAGATGTTCTACAGAAGTTCCATGACAAACCTGACGCCAGACATTTAGGATCTATTAAGACCTATGATAGAATCTGCAAGAGATTTTTCTGGCCAGTTTTATTTAAGAGTGTCCGTCACTATGTGTCACACTGTAGTGTGTGCCAGAGGAGAAAGGCAGTTTCTCAGAAACCACCTGGGCGACTCATACCAATTCCACCAGCCGAAACGTCTTTCCAACTTGTTGGGATTGACCTCCTTGGACGATTTCCAACATCTGCTAGTGGCAATAGATGGATTATTGTTTGCACTGATTATCTGACATGCTATGCCATTACAAAAGCCGTGAAAACAGTCAAAGCATCCGAGGTAGCTAAATTCATCGTGGAAGACATTGTATTAAAAAACGGATCGAGGGAAAGTTTTTCAATTGAATCTTGTGACAGAGATAAACCATCAGTGCAACATTACTCATCACATGACGACTGCCTACCATCCACAAACTAATGAGCTTACTGAATGCCTTAACAAGACCTTGGCCGACATGCTATCAATGTTCGTCAGTGTTGAGCAGAGCAACTGGAATGAGGTGCTACCTTTCGTGACGTTTGTCTACAACACCGCCGAACAAGACACCACAGGATTTACACCATTTTTCCTGGTGCATGAGCATGAGGTGACTATGACGATGGACACTGTGTTTCCATTACATCCTGATGACGTGGACAATGATTACATTGGCCAGGTGTTAACCAGAGCTGAGGAAGTTTGGCAGTTAGCTCAACTATGCAGGCCCAAGAAAACGATCGCCAAAGGAATGACGTGAGGCACCACCCTGTTGTCTACCAGCCTGGTGACCTCATCTGGATCTTCACTCCTGTTCTGAACGTTGGTCTCTCTCAGAAGCTCCTCAGGCGCTACTTTGGACCTTATAAGGTTGTAAGACGGTTGTCTGATGTTACTTATTAAGTTGAAGATTTCGACCATGACGAAAGATAAGAGGTACGGTCGATGTCCTTCGAATGAAGCCCTACAAGGATCCTGCCACATAGGGTATATTTGAAGCTCCCGTGACCGGCAATAAGTAGAAAGGTGACAAAGAGCATAGTGAAACTTCCTGGCAGATTAAAACTGTGTGCCGGATCGAGACTCGAACTCGGGACTTTTGCCTTTCACGGGCAAGTGCTCTACGAACTGAGCTACCCAAGCACGACTCACGCCCAGTCCTCACAGCTTTACTTCTGCCAGTGGTAGAGCACTTGCCCACGAAAGGCAAAGGTCCCGAGTTCGAGTCTCGGTCCGGCACACAGCTTTAATCTTCCAGGAAGTTTCATATCAGCTCACACTCCACTGCAGAGTGAAAATCTCATCCTGGTAAAGAGCATAGCTGCAAAAGAAGTGCTAAGATCACCACCAAGCGAGCATCAGTCATCTGGAGGTGGAGTACGCACGACTGATGACATGTTCCCGGACTAGGAGGATGTAACACCGAGGGAGCAATGTCGCGTAAGAAGCTGACAAGGGAACCTCCCCATCGCACCCCCCTCAGATTTAGTTATAAGTTGGCACAGTGGATAGGCCTTGAAAAACTGAACACAGATCAACCGAGAAAACAGGAAGAAGTTGTGTGGAACTACAAAAAAAATAAGCAAAATATACAAACTGAGTAGTCCATGTGCAAGATATGCAACATCAAGGATAGTGCGAGCTCAGGAGCGCTGTGGTCCTGTTGTTAGCGTGAGCAGCTGCAGAATGAGAGGTCCTTTATTCAAGTCTTCCCTCAAGTGAAAAGTTTACTTTCTTTATTTTCGCAAAGTTATGATCTGTCCGTTCGTTCATTGAGGTCTCTGTTCACTGTAATAAGTTTAGTGTCTGTGTTTTGCGACCGAACCGCAAAACCGTGCGATTAGTAGACGAAAGGACGCACCTCTCCAATGGGAACCGAAAACATTTGATCGCAAGGTCATAGGTCAACTGATTCCTCCACAGGAAAACACGTCTGATATATTCTATACGACACTGGTGACAGCATGTGCGTCACATGACAGGAATATGTTGTCGACCCACCTAATTTGTACACTTGTTGAATGGGTAAAAAGATTCTTCTCACTTGCCCGATTCAGGTTTTCTTGTGGATGTGATAATCACTCCCAAAAAAGTGATGAAAACATAAGACTTTGTCACATAAACTGCAACAAATGAATGCAACAGTTTCACAGTCGCATAGTTTTCCCTGTGCTCTGTCAAAACATATGTTTTTAATGTTTTCAAATTTTTCTGTGTGTAGACCGTCAAATCCTGCATATGTCTAAGCAAATCTGAACATGTCCTGGAATTTTGGAGAGTGAAGTTGATTATGTGTGAGTGCCTGAACTTTGATAATTGTCTGAAAATAAAAAATTAAACTTTTCACTCGAGGGAAGACTTGAACTAAGGACCTCTCGTTCCGCAGCTGCTCACGCTAACCACGGGACCACGCCGCTCCTGAGCTCACACTCTCCTTGATGTTGCCTGTCTTGCACATGGACTACTCAGTTTGTATATTTTGCTTATTTTTTTCATAGTTCCACACAACTTCTTCCTGTTTTCTTGATTGAGCTGTGTTCAGTTTTTCAAGGCCTATCCACTGTGACTAAATCTGAGGGGGGGTGCGATGGGGAGGTTCCCTTGTGAGTAGCACTGTGCTGTAGTGGTTATGATACTAAACTGTTGCATGGAGGGTCGTGAGTTCAAAACCCACCTGGACTGTACAATTTTAATTGATATATTCGGTTTGAGTACATTCTAGAAGTATCCACAAATGTCAAGAATCATTGTACTGGAATGTCCTGTAGCTATATATATACTGTATATGTTCTGGCCAGAGGCAGTTCGCTCCGTATTCTTGTATGTGCAAGTGCTGAATAAACCTTCGTTAAGTGAAGTTAGTGTTCATCATTCATCTAATTACGCCTTCTTCTACGTGACAACATAACCATAATCTGAGCTCAGACATAATGAGATATGTCGAACAGAGTGACTTCCTCCATGCCAATACATATCATATGTTCCGAAAACATTGACCATGTGAATCCGAACTCACTTTTCTCACATGACATCCTGAAATCTGTGGATAAAGGCAGTCACATAGATGCCGTATATCTTGATTTCTGAAAATCGTTTGTATCAGTACCACACTTATTATTGGTAGTAAGACTGTATGGCGTAAGACGCAAAATTGTGACTGGGTGGAGGATATCGTGATAGAGAGAATGAGCATGTCATCTTGGATGGGGGGTCATCAACAGATATAGGGTGTGCCCCAGGGAAGTGTGTTTGGATCTGTGGTCTTCATGTTGTATATTAATGACATGTCAGAGAATATTAATAGTAACCTCAGACTTTTTGCTGATATTTAGTTGTCTATACTGGAAAAATGTCTGAGAAAAGCTGTATAAATATTCAGTTGGATCTTGAAAAGATTTCAGAGTTGTGCAAAAATTGGTAATTTGCCTTAAATGCTCAGAAATATAAAACTGTGCACTTCACAAAATGAAAAAGAGGACCACAATATCAAGTTACAATTGGAATTGTTCAACTCGTACAAATACCTGGATGGAACAATTTATCGGGATATGAAGTGGAAAGATCATACAGGCTCAGTAGTAGGTAAAACAGGTGGAAAATTTAGTTTCTTTGGTAGAATACTAGGGAAATGCAATTAGTCTACAAAGGATACTGCTTACAAAACTTTCGTACAACCCATCCTAGAATACTGGTCACGTGTGGGACATATCATTGAGTGACTAGAAGGATATAGAATGACAGGCAGAATTTCTACTTGGTGTGATGACTGGCAGCTTGCCGCAATGGTAGGAAAATGTACGTTAATGCAGATGGATAGGAAAAACCGCCCTGTAATTTTTGAATACAGCATTAATGATGTGATGCTTGACATTGCCACATTGATTAAATATCTAGGCATAACGTTGAAAAGTGATATGAAATGGAACAAGCATGTGAAGGTGGTAGTAGGGAAGGTGATTGGTTGACTTTGGTTTATTTGGAGATTTTAGGAAAATGTAGCTTATCTACAAGGGAGATTGTGTAGAAAACACTTGTGACATTCTTGAGTACTGCTTGAGTGTTTGAGACCGCTACCAGGCTGGATTAAAGGAAGACATCAAAGCAATTCACAGGCATGCTGCTAGAAATTTTAGCAGTAGGTTCAGTCAACATGCGAATGTTACAGAGATGCTTTGTGAACTCAAGTGGATATTGCAGAAGGGAAGCAGATGATCTTCTCATGAAACATTAATGAGAAAATTTAGAGAACAGGCATTTGCAGTTGATTGCAGAACAATTCTACTGCTGCCAATGTATATTCCTTGTAAGGACCTAAAGGCAAGATATGAGAAATTAGGGCGCATACAGACAGTTGTTTCTCCCTTGCTCAATTTGTGAGTGGAATAAGAAGAGAAGTGACTAGCAGTGGTACATGGTACCCTCTGTCATACACTATGTGGTGGATTGTAGTGGTTATGTAGATGTAAAAATAGGACTTAAAGAAATTCAACACAGGGCAACACGAATCATCACAGGTTTCAACTCAAATCATCACACGTTTGTTTGACCCCTGGGAGTGTGTCATGGAGCTGTTGAAGAGACAGCTGAAAAATTAGATCAGGAAATGAGGCATTAAGGTGGTAGAGAGTTTTTCCTAGTTAGGCAGCAAAATAATTGGCAGTGGCCAAAGTAGACTATATATGAATCACTGATTGCAGAAACAGCATTAGTCCATGCATGTTGATTTTGAGAAAAACGGAAAAATAACTTTGTGGGCCTGAGTACTCTATTTTCTTTGACAGCTCTATTTTACTTTGAACAGCACAGTTTCTTGTGATGTCCAGACACTATTTTCAATGGTGTAATGATTAAATTATATAATGATTTAAATATGCGAAGTTCGTGGACGTGTGCTGTTTCTGAAATCAATTGGTTGTTGTGTTATTCAGCAGTTTATTTGTAAATTTATTATGTTCAATACAAAAATTGTTATTATTAGGCTGCATAACAGTTTCTGAAGATCAGCTACATTATTTCTCATTACCAAAATTCCTATTTTATGTGTACATAATAGATTCTGAACAACTACTTTTAACTACAAATTACAATCAGGTAAATAGCAAGCTTACTGAAATATTGCTTGTACCTATGTCTATTATTCACTGTCAGGCCCTCTGCTGTCTACCAAAGGCCAGTTGTAGAGAGCTCTGTAAAAGGATAGGTGCTCGTCAGGGATATAAGGCTCCAATTTCTTGAGTACAGCTATTTTCTTCTCACTTAGCTGTACACATTTTTCGTATGCTGCAGCCGTCGGTAGAGTTACTGTTGTTTTTAAATCAAGAAGTAAACGAAAAGTTTGCGTCACCAGGCTTCCAATGTTTGGTTTTGCAATGATGTTCCCACTACACTCACTGTTGTATTCAAATTCCATGAAGTCTGAAACGGTGAAGGATTGTTTCTCATTCCTTGTGAGCACTTTGCTGTTCATTGTTTCAAAAGACAAGGCATTGTGTTTGTAAAATTTAGGCCACCATTGTTTGAAAGCCAGTACAAACTCTGTTGAAACAACTTTAACCTGGTATTTGTTAAAGATACTTGCAGCAACAATAAGTTCTACAAACTGCATGATGCTATAAATCCTATCGACAGCTCGAATTTTCCTCTTAATCACTGCAAAGTCCCTGTCACAGGGTAAGAATGAATGGCCTTTGACCGGGAAATAATGATAAATTCTGAGTAAACGCTGAGATGCTGCAACTGCCATGAGGAACCTGACCAAAGTATTATTCTTATTCTGCCCTGGGCAGCCATCTGAAAATATATGCAGGTATTTTATGTTTGGTGGCAACTCGTTTCGTATGTAATCCAGCAGAAACATGAGACTTAATCGGGACCCTTCTTTGCTACACCTTTGTGATAAATGTAGAATGTTGCAAATCCTGTCTTCGTGTTGTGGATATTGAATACTTTACATTGAGCTGCCGAAGGTAAAAAACTTCCTGAACTGGAATGGTAGGAAAGGACAGATATTATATAAAATCTATGGCAATAACTGCAACATCCTTGTCTTTTTGACACAATACTTGTAATTCACGAATACGAGCAGAAAACTTTGCAGCCCTGCATTTCTGCAGCGGCAACCCTCTTAGCCTTTTCATTCAGTGTTTTGTTTCGTAATTTATTTTGAAGCACTTCACAAATACCACATGTCTCAACTTGTGGTCGACCAAATGTAAGTGAAAAACATTCTTTGAATATTTATAAATAAAATTCGTACTTAATATTACTTGCTTGGGGATGTCGTAATCTGAACTGCTCATGCATGATTTTGACATTAAGTTGGCTATTTAAATAATGCTGTTCTCTTGTGCCATAGTGAGTAATTTTTTGGGGATAGGAATTTTTGTGATCAATTATCAAACTTATTTCTGCACCCCGATTTGATTTCCCGATGCATTTTTACCCCTCTGGTCACTAGGCGACTTTCCACAAGCAAGCAGATTGCTTATCCTCCTTACCCTTTGGTTTGTGACACCATGGATACTTAAGAAAGCTTTCTTGCATACCTCTGATCGTCCCGTGCTGGAATTAATAAAATACTGAAAATTGTTGCATCTTGGTTTGCAGCTGCCTCCTTCTGGTATTCTTCTTCGTCTTCTGGAAATATTACCTGCAGTAATCGGGCCTTGGAGATAAGAATCTTGATGTCATGTTGTAGAAAAGTGAAAATACTTCATATCTTTCCTCTTCAGGAATTCTTCCAAAGCAGTTTCTATGACATCTACAAAATTACACAGATATTTCAGTCTCACAATAAATCATTAGTTTACTATTTTACTGACGTATAACCTCCCGTAATAGAAAATTACTTACTTGCAGTCCACACCAATGCTTTTCTTTGAAACTAACTTTCCACTGTAGTTTTTTGTACTCTAGACCTTTAATTCACGACCTTTTTATGATTTCACACTAATACTCAACATTCTTTACACCTTTTCCCCTCTTTCTACTTTCACCACCATCATGTACATCCATATCTTCCCTGTCCAACATTGCTGCACTTCACAAAGAAAAAGCGTGTGAACACAGAGATGATATTACACAATAGGCTAGCCAATGTTGGCTGCAGAAATAGCACTAGTCCTGGACAAGTGTTCTTTCTCCTCTCACTCGTAACGTCGGGACCTTGTTTGTCCCATTAAGAATGATGGACGAATGTTTGTTTCTGCATTCATTCGATAGAGGGAGCGCCATAACATGGAAATCAGCTCTTAACTCAATTTAACCAAAAAGTGGACAAGTGTTGTTTCTGCAATCAGCGATTCATATGTAATGCAGACTGGCCATAGCTAGCCAACATGTTTCTGATGAAGAAAAAAAAATTGTTAATGTTGTATATATATTAAAGGGGTAGGAAGTCATTTCTAAAGGTATTTGTCTGGAATGTAACCTTGTAAAGAAGTGAAACAGAGGATGAAAAACAGTTCAGAAAGGAAGAGAATGCAAGTTTTTGAAGTGTGGTGAGGTAGGTGAGTAGGTATAACAAACAAATAGGCACTGAATCAAATAGGGGAGAAAAGAAATTTGTACCTCAGCTTGCCTAAAAGAAGGAATCGGTTGACAGATACATTCTGAGACATCAAGGAATTGTCAGTTTGGTAAAAGAGGGAAGTATGGGTGATGAAAGTTGTAGAGAGACCAAGGCTTGACTACAGTAAGCAGGTTTAAATGGATGTTATGCCTAGATGAATAGACTAGTAATGAGAACTGCATCAAATTAGACTCCATACTGTAATCCTGAACAACAGCTCTTTATTTGTACCAGAAAATGACAAACACCAAGGAGAACATTTTTAAACAAAATACTAGCTGTTACCCGTGGCTGCACTTGCATATCAGGGGGAGGGGGAAATCACACACAGTAGATATGAAAATGAAAAATGAATCACATTGTAGAGCATTTCAAAGGATTTATCAACAATACACATCTACAAGTGAACCATTTGTAGCACGAAGAATATCGAGTCTATATTCAATTTCTTGCCAAGTTTTTGTAACATTTCCTCTGTTATTGTTGCAATCGCATTAGTGATACAATGTTGCAATGTAGGAATATCATCCACTTTGGTTGCATATACACAGTCCTTCATAAATCCCCACATGAAGAAATCAAGTGCTGTAATGTCGGGTGAACAATGGGTCCTCCGCATCTGATCCAATGATTGGGAAATTTCCTATCCAGGAACTAGAAAACAGCCATTGACCAATGCAGCGGAGCTCCATCTTGTTGAAAAATGATGTTGGGTTGCCAGTCTTGTATCTGAGGGTACACAGACTGCTCCAACATGTCCAGTTACAATGACCCATTCACTGTTTGTTCTGCAAAGAAGAACTGTCCAACAGTCGTGTTGTGCATTAGCCCACACCAGACGTTTAGTTTAGGGCTATCACGAACATGTTCAGTGACAACATGTAGATTTTGCGAACCCCAAATCCAGACATTAGATGAAAGTTTGCCTCATCTGAGAATAAACATCTTTCCAGGAAGCTGGTATCCATATCAATACAGTGCACATTTTTGTCGGCATGATTTGTTGTTCAGCGTCAGATGTTGCAGAATTTACACTATGTAAGCACACATATGAAGATGCTGGTGAACTACACGATGCAATGTTGATCAAGGTACATCAAGTTGCCTAGATGCTTGACGAATTGACTTACGTGGGCTTCTGAGAAACGTCTGTCTGATATCCTCCACAGTCTCTTCTCAAACTGCGAAACATGCACTGCCAGAATGTTTCAGAACACTTCCTGTTGCCAGAAACTTCCTATACCATTCCTTAATTGTTTTCACATCAGGTGAATCACATTCATACACACAATGATAATTTCTTTGTACAGTAATCATTGATTTTATTTCTGCAAACCACACTACTGCTTGCGCGCGCTGCTGTGGAGTCGCCATTTTCACTTCATGCGACCGTGCTGCACTCTGGTGACGATACTTGGTACTTCTGATGTGGGAATATAAATTCTTTGAGATGCTCTACAATGTGGTGTGTTTTTCATTGTCATATCTACTGTGGTTTTCTCTCCTGGATCCTTTAAATCACGGAGGTTTGAGTGGGAAACCCTGTATAATGAGGTTTGAAGTTATTCTGCGATAGGCGTTACTCAATATGAGTTTGAAGATTCCCAAATCAATGGGGGCACACTAAATGAAACTCATTGTGTGAAAATCTGAGGCATGTGGATAAATAAGACAGTGGAGACATATAAACTACTTAAAAATGTTTTGCACTAACATCATGACTTGCATAAAAGGTGTTTTTTAATTGGATACTCTTTCAATCACATGAAATGGCTACATACAGTCACCTGTGTAATGGCATTAAAAGTAATCCTGCAGTCTCATTGTGTTTCAGTTGAGTGCACTGTGTTTCCAATTGTGAATGGCACAATGTGGCTTGTGTTCACTGCTTCTATTTGTCATCATGCCTTGAAGCGTCATTTCAAACTTCATATTGTCCCTTTATCGTAAGAAGGGTTGTCAGCACAGCCTGCCAAATTGGCATACACCATAACAACATTATTCAAAAATTTATTCACCATCGTGAGACACAAAACAATGAAAATCTGCCTCTGGGTGGTCATCTGTGGCCAACATTAACTGCTGAGATAATCACTGCCTACAAATTATGTCTTGTAGATACACAGCAGAGAATATAAAAGTACACAACTGTCTCCACAGGAATAATTTGGCCCATAGACACTCAGTACAAAACTCCCAGCACCATGATGCTTGCTGCACGGGGTCTGAAGCACCTTGCCGTGGTTCGTGCGGCTCACCCCATCAGAGGTTTGAGTCCTCCTTCGGGCATGGGTGTGTGTTTTGCCATTAGCGTAATATAGTTTAAGTTAGATTAAGTAGTGTGTAAACCTATGGACTGATGACCTCAGCAGTTTGGTCTATTAGGAACTGACCACAAATTTCCAAAATTTACCATTATGCGTGAAGGGGGTAGGGTGAGGGAAGAGCTGGGATGGAACCTGGATTAATGGCATCAGGTTCTCTTCATGGACAAGTCCAGGACTTGTTTAGTGCCCAATATCATAGAAGAGTCTGGGTTTTGCCAGGCATACAGTCCCATGGATTCAGCAACAAGGTGGGTCAGTATCATTATATGTGTCAGATGCCCCATCACTACTGAGGGCTATGCAGTATCATGACAGGACCCTCTGACCTGTTATTCAGTCCTACAGTCAATATTTTGGTGATGTATTTGCCTTTCAAGATGGTAATGCACAAGCGCACGGCTTCCACCTCATGAACACTGTCCTCCATGATGCAGAAATCTACTAACTGGATAGCCTGTAGTATTTTCTGATATGAATCTGATAGTACTGCCAGTAGGCACATAAAATGGAAACAACTATTGTAGCTTTAGAGCTGTTAGTACCTCCTTCAGAGAGGAAAGAGGGATATATTGCGAAAGGTTGGAATGAGAAGCATTTCAGTCAGTCACAAAGATAAGAGGGAGTTGCCTTTTGTGAATATGATAGAAAAAAGAACGGGAAGGCATCAGAAAGAGTTGCCGATAAATTAGAAGAAAAAATTTGGAAATCCACCCAATACAACACTGAAAGAACTTTCATGTACTGAAATAAATAATCTGTTCATGTTTCTCAGTCCAGTAGGCTCAACAGAAATTGTAAATATATTCATCTGGATTGTATTATAAAAATATCAGCAAGAGACACACGCCTTCCTTTGTTAGGTATCTGGAATTCATTTTCATCAAGTGGTGTCTTTCCAAAATAGCAAAAGCATTACCACTATATAAAAAGGGTGATCGGCTTTGTATGGACAAATACTGGCCTTTATCATTACTGTCAGGGTTTTCTTTTGCAACTGAATATATTATTGGACAAAAATAATGATATTTATGGATATTGGTATGGCTTTAGGCCACAGTGCTCAACTAAAACAGTTACTTTTAGCCTGGTAACATCTATAAAATGCAGTGAATAATTAAACAGAAATCTCTGGGTTATTCTTAGACCTAACAAAATCATTTGATGTGATTGATCATTCTGTGCTCTTGAGAAAGGTTGAGCGATAGGGTGTAAGAGGCATGCCAGATGACTAGATTAAATCATATTTGGTATGTCATTCTCAAGCAACAGAAATAAAGTACATGGGAGGAAATTAACTTCAGATTCACCTTTCAGAACCATGTGCACTAAGTCATGATGTTTTTAGGGTTCATTTTTAGGTCTATTTCTCTTATAAATAAGTCATTTCCTATTAAATGTTAGGGATTCAGAGCCAGAACTATTTGCAGATGCCACCAGGCTACCAATCAAAGGTAATAACAAAGAAACTCTTACTGTGTCAGAAAACAATTTTACAAAATAAGTCTGAGTGGTTTACCAGGAATAGTAATTGTAAATCCCCACAAAACCGTGTTAATGGATTTCCAGAAAGATCAAAGTAAAAATGAATCACAACCAATAATACATATGGATGAACAAAACAGTAGTTCTATTACTGAAACTAAATTTCTTGGGTCTCATATTCAAGATAATTTTAAACGGAGTTCTCATATCACATTTCTAAAACCCAAAACTGAGCTATGTTGTAAGAATTTGTTGCAGCAACACTTGTGCTGAAACAGTTAGCACTGTATAGTCTAATTGTGTACATTCATTACTGAGGTATGCTATTGTTTGGGAAAATGTACACCAGACCAAAACAACTTTCAAGAAACAAAAAGCAAGTTATAATAATAAAGAGACAGATGAGTAAGCAGCACAAAACCACACAAATATGTATTTAAAGAACTCGAAATTTTACTCATTTCCCGCATTTATATACTGAAAGTAGTTATCCTTGTAAAAAAATTTTACTGAGAAAAGAAAACTTTTTTTTACTTGTAACAAATCATCCGTGATTACCATACCAGTTCAAATTGTGACATTCACATTTGTCACTGCAACAACGCATTGTGCCAAAAAGATGTATATCATGCAGAAACAAAAGTGTACAACAGATTACCCAGACACATTGAACCTCTTTCTGAACTACAGGGTGGCTATAATTAAACTTTTGCTACTTGAGAGGGCCCCTATGACAAACAAGTGATCGTAGGACAATGAAACTTTGTGGTAACATACGCAAGGAAATGCAGAAGAGAAATAATGAATAAACCATTCAAAGAAACACATTTTAGTTTCCACATGATAGGGGTAGCATTTGTTGATTCTGTACCATGTTTACATTCCAAATTACAAACGTTCATCAATGTGATGACCATCTGGATCTTCGACACCCTGGAACCACAGTAGATTGTTATATTGTTGTACTGCTGTCCGAAACAACAATGGTCAATGGAATGTTCTGCTGTCATGATACAGCTCATGCACTGCTTGAAGTTCACACAATGCGTTCAGCTTTCTCAGCCATGGCAACAGCAACATTTTCAACAAATCAACAGTTAATTCGAACTTCTGAATTGTGTCCTTCAGCCCTCGTGGAAAGAGGACCTCTCTGTATTTCTTTAACACATTGATACTGACAAAGAGCAGCAGCAACACTGCACTGTTTTGATAAAACAGCTTTATGAATAACTCTCTGTTCACAATGTCCTGTATGGTAAGACATTAGTTGTCCCAGCTGAATTCATTAATGATGCTGCAACCCTTAACCCATCTGACCTCCCCGCTTTTGTCGAGCATGTCCGGTTGCACATAGCTGCAATCCATATGCCTCTCCCATGACCACATACTTGCCCACCCCCTCCCCCATTTTTCTTGCACTTGACCATGGACTTATGGGAGTTTATTACGTTATGGAATGACACTGTCAAACTGGCACTACAGCCACGTTACTCTGGTCTGCGCTGGATATTGGCACACATTGCTAATACTATGAATATCCTCATCAATGGCTGGTACCAGACAGTTTCATTTAAGCGAGTTAAACCAGCTTGGGCAATCGAGGAATCCATTCCACCACAACCTATCGAGTTGAGTTCCCCACCATCGTGCAATGACCCGAACCAATACATACTACCCCTCTGCCTGTGCATCAACCAGGTTTTCCGTGTGTTGAGCCTATGTCCATCAGCCACTCAGTGGTTGTGTGTCCTGATCCCATTCCTTGCATCACTCAGGCTCTGCATGTGATGATCTGCTACCTCAGGTTCAAAAACACATTGTGTGTGACATTACATCATCGCGAGTGCTGTCACATACTGTTCCCACAGTGTGTTCTAGTGCCTCTCCCGAGCTACAGTATCTTCTGCTCCCTTCTCCTACAACATTCCCTACAACAACGATTGACGAGATTTGCTTTTCCATCAATACTTCTGGGTGACCAGACGATGAGCTTTCCTTACAGCTCCAAGATGGATCATTCTTTGTCCTTTGTGCAAGGGAAACTTCATCAAGGCCACATGCACTTCACATGTAACCATCTCTTGCATGGATACAGCTGGAATAACACTGATACTCAGCACCAACAGGATGCTGAAGATACGCGAATCCCTCTGTGCCACACCTCTGACAACATCACCTTCCGTGCTGGTCCAGTTCACACATGCAGGGTGACTGGTCCATCCTCTTTATTGGTTGGCAGACTATACCTTCTGTAGTCCACCCAGTACGGACCACCTGACTCTGTGAGAAATGGTCCACCCATGCCTTTAATTTGTACTGAACATGGCATGGGTGGTCATGCTACCTTGCACAATCAATCAATACCCATCTAGTGACACACATCTCCTCATATTTGACAACACCCTCTTCCTCTCGCCAGTGCTCCACACCCGCTGGGGGTGCGAGGGGGGATCTGTGGTGACCATCAGTTTCAAAGGCTCTAGAATGAGGAGTGCTCTATCTGTGGATTCAGTGAGCCTAGGATCTTGTATGGGATTATGTTTGTTTTCAATCGATGTGCATTCTTTTCTTGTTGTTGTGAATGAATAAATAGTGTTTGATGGTAACTGTTGGTTTTTTCTGTATGGAGACTGACCAACAGCAAATGTAAACCAATAATATCATTTACATATAACAGAAATAGAAGAGGTTCCAGAAGTGGCACTCCAAATTTAATGGCTTCATAGTTCGAATAGTGTTGATTCAATTTGCTGAATCTTTGATGTTGCACTCAGTCACTTGTTTTCGGCCACTTGAGTATGATTTTATCGAGTTGTTAGATGTTCCTCTAATCCCCATGTTGTCAATCTTTGTGTGAACTGTGTTATGAAAAGCCTTAGAGATAACTGACAGGACTTCTTTCTTGGTTGTTGGAGAGAGAAGGAGTGAAGTAGGATTTATGTCGGTATTTACAGATGCTACTGGATAGTTTGTATTGTAAGGTTTGATTTCAGTGACTTACTTATACTGCTAAAACAGGTACTGAACACATTTGCTATTTATTTAGGATCAGTGATTTCTTTGCCATTACAATTCAATTTAATACTGGAACTTTGAGGAGACATACATACATACATACATTAATCCTTGTTCCATAGATCATGAATATGACATTTTGTAATGATGTGGAATGTGTCACTTTAACATGAGTTTTCTTTACACAAAATAATTAATTTTTTTTTTTCAGTTACTACTTCATATCTAAGAATTCATCTATTGAGTAAAAGGAGTTGTCATTCAGAAATTCTTTTAATTTGCTTTTAAATGTTGGTTGGCTATCTGTCAGACTTTTAATACTATTTGGCAAATGACCAAAGATTTTTGTGGCAGCATAATTCACCCCTTTCTGTGCCAAAGTGAGATTCAATCCAGTATAGTGAATATAATCCTTTCTTCTAGTGTTGTAGATATGCACTTCGCTGTTATTTTTGAATTGGGATGGGTTATTAATGACAAATTTCATAAGTGAATATATGTATTGTGAAGGTTCTGTGAATATTCTGAGTTCGTTAAATAAATGTCTGCAAGGTGATCTTGGGTGGGATCCAGCTATTATTCTGATTACAAGCTTTTGTGCAATGAATAATTTCTCTCTTAATGACAAATTGCCCCAAAATATGATGCCATTTGAAAGCAGTGAATGAAAATAGGCATAGTAGGCTAATTTACTCATATGTTTATCACCAAAATTTTGCAATAACCCTAAAAGCATAAGTAGCTGAACTTAATCGTTTCAGCAGATCATCGATGTGCTGCTTCCAATTCAATTTCTCATCAGTGCACACACCCAGAAAATTTGAGTATTCTGCCTTAGCAACAGACTTCTGTTCATAGTCTATATTTATCAATGGTGTTATGCCATTTACTGTATAGAATTGTATAAACTGTGTTTTCTCAAAATTTAGTGAGAGTCCATTTGCAGAGTTTTCTGAAAGGCATTATTTGCAATTTCATCAGCTGATTCTTGCTTCTTGGATGTAATTACTATACTTGTATCATCAGCAAAAAGGACTAACTTTGCATCTTCATGAATATAGAGTGGCAAGTCATTAATATATATTAAGAACATTAAGGACCCAAGACTGAACCCTGTGGGTCACCATTCCTGATACCTCCCCCGTTAGAGGATTCTGCTGGTTTTTGTAGACTATCTGTACTGTTAATTTCAACCTTCTGCATACTGCCAGTTAAGTATGAATTAAACCCTTTGTCCACTGTCCCACTCATACCACAATACTTAAGCTTATCTAGAAGAATTTCATGATTCACACAATCAAAAGCCTTTGAGAGATCACAAAATATCCCAATGGGTGATGTTCGGTTATTCATTGGATTTGATATTTGACCAGTGAAAGCATATATAGCATGTTCTGTTGAAAAGCCTTTCTGAAAAACAAACTGACATTTTGTTAGTACTTCATTTTTACAAATATGTGATGTTACTCTTGAATACATTACTTTTTCAAGAATTTTGGATAAAGCTGTCAGAAGTGAGATTGGGCAGTAGTTGTTAGCATCAGACCTATCCCCCTTTTTATGCAATGGTTTAACAATAGCATATTTCAGTCTATCTGGAAAAATTCCCAGTTTCAGTGAGCTACTAAATATGTGGCTGAGAATCCTACTTATTTGTTGGGAACAAGCTTTTAGTACTCTGTTGGAAATGCCATCAATTCCATGTAAGCTTTTACTTTTGAGTGAATTTATTATTTCCCTAATTTCAGTAGGAGTGGTGGGTTGAATTTCAATTTTATCAAATTGTGTAGGTACTGCCTCTTCCATATACTAATGAATAGCTGGAATCTATTTTCTCTACAACACTTAAAAAATGATTATTAAAAATGTTTTCTACTTCTGACTTCTTGTTAACAAACTTTTCATTGTGTTTGATAGAAATACAGTCTTCCTGTGCTCACAGTTACGCTTTTTCCCTTTTCACAATATTCCAAATTGTTTTAATTTTATTATCAGATGTACCAATCTCAGACATGATGCACATACTTCTGAACTTTTTAATAACTTTTCTTAATACAGTGCAGTAGTTTTTATAATGTTTCCTTGTTTCGGGATCATTACTCCTCCTAGCTATAAGATACATTTCCCTTTTCTGTTTACAAGATATTTTTATCCCTTCAGTAAGCCATGACTTTATACATGGTTTCTTACAATTACATTTCACTGTTTTCTTAGGGAAACTGTTTTCAAATATACTCAGAAAGGTATCATGAAATAGATTAAATTTAAAATTAGCATCATGTTCCCTGTCACCTCATCCCAGTCTAACTGTTGCAAGCTTCCCCTAAAATTTTTGAAGTGTTAAATCGTTAATGTAATGCACTATTTTGGAGGAATGTTTTGCATTACTGTATGGAGGTATGTCATATGCTGTAACTAGCTGTGCATCGTGATCAGGCAGACCATTCTTAATAGGAAAGGTTGTTATTTGGTTGAATTTATCTTAGTCTGTGAAAACGTTATCTGTCAGTGTGCTGCTTTCCTCTACCACCCGAGTAGGAAAATCAATAACTGATGTCAAATTGAAAGATCCAAGTAATACTTCAAGGTCAAGCTTTCTGTCTGACTCTTTCAGAAAATCTACATTGAAATCCCCACAAAAAAATAATTTGCTTCCCTTTGTCTGACAGCTAGCACAACAAAGAATCCAAATTTTTCAAAAATAGTTGAAAATTTCCCGATGGGGACCTACACAAAGCTACAATTATAAAAGTTCCTTTATTTAGTTTAAGCTCACATGCACATGCTTCTGTGTGTTGCTCTACGCAAAATTTTTTGTTTCCAAATTTTTCAGACTATGACTGATCTTAACATATATGGCATCTCTTCCTCTCTCCATAGTGTCTCTACTTACGTGTGCTGTAAGCTTATATCCACGTACATTTACCATTTCTATACCTGTGACTATATGATGTTCAGACAGGCATAGTACATCTATTCCACCTTGAGTCTCTAAATCTTCTATACAAACAAGGAGCTCATCAACTTTGTTTTTTAATCCCCTGATATTCTGATGCAATATATTAACATTAATGTGAATCTTGTGATATACTAACATTATTTTTCATTGTACTGTTATGAGAATCTTGTGATATTTTCACATCACTATACCTGCCTGTCTGAACTTTTCATTAAGCTTAATTTCCATCAATGTAGGATGATTGGATACTGATCTTTGCCTAAAAAAGTACTCCCATGAGTTTCAGTGCCCCCCCCCCCCTCCCCCTTAAAGATTTTGATATCATCCCAGCCAGTTTACCCTTCCCTTTCCTATTGAGATACAGGCCATGTCTTGTGAAGTCCCACCTACCAATACCATCAAAAGGAACCAAACCTATGCTTGACAAAGTAGCCACCCGAAGCAGCTGATCAAGCTTCATATTGACCCTCCTGACAGAGCTGTTCAATTGGGGCCAGTCATACCACATGAAAGCAGGAACCAAGCCAACATTTGTACAATTCATTGCAGATGCTATTTTTACCTGATTACACTCAATACTGTAGCCCTGATCCCTATCAATACTGTTTCTCACTCCATGCACTACCACAACATGATCCTGCTTTGTAAAACCTTTGCACAATGATCCTACATCCTCTTACACTTGGCTAAGACATGCATTGGGCTTGAAAATACTTGTGACCTGGTACCTGTCACCTAATTTTTCCTGCAAAATCTGGCCCACACCTCTTCCATGGCTACTACCTAACAACAGAACTTTCTTCCTACTTTCTACTTTTTTGCAACAGTTGGTTTCCTAGTGAAAATCTGTTGAGTGCTGACTTCACTTACATCTACTTGAGCCTCTTCCTTAGCTGACTGAGGTAGCAAGGCAAATCTACTGTTTGTGCCAATGATGAAACTGGCGAACATTATCAGCTTGCTGTTCACTATATTCCATACAGCTTTCATTTTGTTATTGGTCTTATTTATATAGCAGTCATTTGCCATTACTTTAGCTTCTTTGATGACTTGTTAAAGTATCATTTTATATTTTTTAAACATGCAAGGAATTCACTAGATACTATGGAAGACTTGGAGATCTTATGTAAACTTTGCTTTCCAGCACGACATTTTTTACGCCTGTTGCCAGCCAGCAGTTTTTTCTGTTAAGCCTACTACACTTGATTTTCTGATTTATTGCAAATGACATGTTAAAATAATGTGTAAAGATATCCATAAATATATTAAACTTGGCATGTGTATTTTTGTATCTGTACACTTCAGTCTATGTTTCCTTCCTCAGTAAATGCCTGTAGTATTCAATGTTTGGATGGCTGAAGGTTATTCCTATTTTCACTGTTTCTGTTTGTGTGATTAAGTTCAGTGTTGAAGATATTTCAAGAAGCTGTGCATAGTGGTCGCTGAAACCTGTGTTGAAGTTACAGCTGTTTATTCATGGCTTTCCTTGTTTATTAGTACTATATCAGTAGTCTTGCTGGATACATTTGTAACTCTGGCATGTTGCATGTTGCAAAAATAGGCATAGCATCATCTCTCTCTTTTGAAACCTTTTTGAAGTCAATGTTAAAGTCTCCATATTTTATAACTGCTTTGTTCAGGTCCCTGATACTATCAAGACTACCTCGAAGTTGGTTAAAGAATCTTTTTATGTTTGAGTTTGGACTTCTGTACAGGCTGATGATGATTGTTTTTATTTAGGTTAGTCCTGCAGCCGAAATTTCAAAACACCTTCTTTTCATAACTTTTCCAGAGATTGTAAGTGGCAATAGGTGATACTGTCTTTCACAAACATACATGTTCCTCCACATGTACATATTTTTCTACAGAAATGAGATGTCATAACATAACCCTGTATACTCGTGACTGCTTATATCTCATCAGTTAGCTAAT
Organism: Schistocerca piceifrons; assembly: GCF_021461385.2. NCBI lineage: Eukaryota > Metazoa > Arthropoda > Insecta > Orthoptera > Acrididae > Schistocerca > Schistocerca piceifrons. Next base: position 945,715,553 of record NC_060139.1, read on the forward strand.
GTCTACTAAAACATATTTCTTTTAATTGGTCTGATAATAATACTTCTAGCTCATTAATTGTGTTTTGCAATAACTGCACATTTTAATGGACAACTATAAACTTGGGGTTTCCATTCAGCATATTTGGTTCACCACTTACCTTTATTTGTGTCTGCCTTCTTTTCACTTTCAACTGAAGAGCACTTCTGGGATGAACTGTGGAGTTGCTGTCTTCATCTGTGGCCAGTAAAAATCCTTACTTCTTGATGGTGGATGTCTTGCTGCAGCAGGTTGTGTGTTCCCATTGAGGATATTTGAACCGTTGCATCTGATGACGTAGTTGTTTCTGTTGCTGGATATGTTGTCACTATTGATGTTTCTTTTTTGTCTGATCCTGACTGTGTTGTTTCATCTGCTGCCATTGTTCTTATAAGTGCTTCTCTCTAACACTTTCTACTATAATTAATTTATTTTTTATTTTTTTTGTTCTAATACTGCTGTAGCAGGATTTGTTGGTAGTGAAGATACTTTGCACATCTGCTTTACAGTTGACAGTGACATTTTGTCACATTTCTGACTTTTAGAAAAAACACTTTTCACTGACACTTTGATTTTCTGGCTGAACAGTCATTTTTGCATTTATTTAGATGCATTCCATGTACCACAAAGTGCTTTCTTTTTAAATCATCAACAGGGAGAAAGAAAGCATTTGGAGTGGTCTTGCAGATCTTTCTTTAACTCTTGTTCACTTTTTGAAGCTCTTTATTAACACAAGAAGATTCTATAAGGCCGTGCCTGTGTGGTATGCCTATCATGATTGCTTTTTGATAACCTAATTTACATAATGCATCCTTTAAGATTCAAAAGCTCTGCTGCTTCTTGATAATGTGCCTTTGCTTCTTCCCAGTGATGAACTCACAGATACAGATATCAAATTAGTATTTTTACCAAATAAGACTGCTCTTTGTCAGCCAATGGACCAGGGCATCCCTGAAGTGCCACAGAAGAAGCATCACCATTATCTTCTCAGTTCGCTGATACCAGCAGTTAATAATAATGAAGACTGTGTAACCAATCTGAAGAGGACTGATTTGCTAGGTGTCATAAGGTCATTGGCTGAAGTGTGGGAAGAGATTTCAAACACATCATTTGTAAGGTCATGAAAAATTCTTTTAGATTATGAAGATGGACATATTAACTTTGATTCCCTGTGTTAAAGAAATGTCAAAGATGGAGAAGATTATACCATTTAATTGCTCAAAAATGTACCAGGTTGTTAGAATGTCAGTGCAGAGGATGTCACAGAATGGATGACAAATTATGAAGTTGAACTAATTGACCACAGTGCTGTGGAAATGGTGATGTAGAGGGAAGTAATACAAGAAGAGAAGGTAAACTTACATGACAGAAGAAATCTCATCTCACATTTGCAAGGGTTCAAGATGACTTGGGCAATGTTGCAGTACATCAGTTAGTAGGAGGAGTCAATGCCAGCTGATATCTATTTGTGTAAGTGGAGGGATATTGCAACATGGAAGAGGGCTAAAGGAGGGAAGCAGTCATCTATCAAAGACTTTTTTAAAACCTCAAACCCGTAAACTTCATCTTTTTTGCTAGGCATGGCTTTTCACATGTGTGTAATCACACATTCATAATTTACAAAACATATTATTTTATGTTTCCAGTAATAATATTCGAAGGTTGCAGTATGTACATAACAAACATTTATAACTAGCAAGTATTACATAACAAGTCAGAAAATGTCAATAAAATTGTGTTTGGTATAAAAAGGGGGTATTTTTAATGGTATGGATGGGGTCAGAAGAGAGAATTTATTCAACTCCAGCCTATCCAGATTTATTGTTATCCAACTTGATCTTCTGCCCATTAGCCCGGACAGTCACAAGTCTACTGTAATAATAATAACAACAATAATAATAATAATACTCAGAACTTTCCTTTTTAAAAACCTTAAAAAGTGAATAATACAAGGCATTCTTCCTAGAAAGCATTACATTATTTTTCTAACTTTTTTAAAATATTTTAGTGGCTGCAGTTTGGACACAAGTAGACAAAATGTGTTTTGCCAACTTGTTATTATGCTTTATATGCAATATGCTTCTTTTATTGTCACTGCTTATGGGACAGAACTTTTTGGTTTTCTTGTTGTTCTGACACACTTGCAACACTTTCAGCATTTTGTATGCTCCTGACCAATCTCAGAGAATCCTCTGATCTCGGAATAAGTGTCCTTGGTGCAGTGTGTTCTGCTACCAGTGATTTTCAAAGTTCCTCCAAGAATATTCTTTTTCTAGTCAATTTTCTTGCATTCCAATTAGGGTTAATCGAAGTCTCTGAGACATATGTAGTATAAGCAGAAACAATAATAATAGTGTGGAAAATTATCATAGGCCATCTATTGGTTTTTCATTTGCATGTGTATGTTAGAAGATCAAGTGCATATAAAGCCCCTTACGTTGAATTATAATCCAAAAAACATTTTTTGCAGCACACAATAAAGATTCAAATAATTGAGTAGTCCTAAACAATTTCTTGGAAAAAAAAATATGAACAAGACACTTATTGTAAATGCAGAGGCTTTGTTGCTTGTTCAGAGTAAGTTGGAAAGATAAAAACCATTACTACCACAAGGTACACATATTGTTCATATGGCTTCAGGCAAAGTCACCAAAGTTATAGTTATTTTGGTATTTAAATAATGAGGAATGAAGTTTATAACCATATTGGGTGCATTGTATGTAACAGAGGTGGGAGGGGGCGGTGAAAAACAGATGGGTAAGACAATGAAAGATGTAGAAAACTACAACAGAGAGAAGAAGAGAGTAGTTACTGTGAAGAAATGCTGAGACGGAAGAAATTAATGTAAATTAAGGCCAGGTGGGTGGCGAGAATCAAGAACATGTTGTAGTGCTAGTTCCCACCTGCGGAGTTCTGAGAAACTGGTGTCTGGGGGAAGAATCCAGATGGTGCGTGTAGTGAAACAAGCACCAGGTCATGACTGTTATGTTGCAGAGCATGCTCTGCAAACAGGATATTGTGTGTTGCCAGTATATACCCTCTGCCTACACCCATTCATCCTAATTGATATTTTCATGGTAGTCATGCCATTGAAAGAGGCCGAACAGCTGGTATATGATGTGTCATTTCACAGGTGGCTCTTCCTTTGGTAGTATATGTTTTGACAGTTATAGGAATGCTATAGTTGTTGGTAGGAGGGTGCAAAGGGCAAGTCTTGGAGCAGGGGCACGAGCCATAGGGTAGGGAGATGGGTGCAGAAGGAGCATAGGGTCTGACAAGAATATTGCAGAGATTGGGAGGGTGATAAAAAGCTATTCTAGGTGTGGTAGGCAGAATTTCAGACAGAATGGATCTCATTTCAGGGCATGATTTTAGGAAGTCATGGCCCTGTCAGAGTAGCTGATTAATACATTCCAGACCACAATAATACTGAGACGCCAGTGGTGTGCTCCGAAGTTGGTTTTTGGAGGAATCTACAGTACCAGGATTGGATGTGATGGTACAGGAAATCTACTTTTGATCTAGACTGGTGGGGTAATTACATGCAGTGAAGGATGAGGTGATAACAGTGGTGTACTGCTGTAAAGTGTCTGCATCCAAACAAATACATTTGCCTCAAATGCTAAGGTTGTATGGGAGGGAACTGTCAAAATGTAAGTACTGTTATTTGTTGGTAGGTTTAATGTGGAAAAGTGTGTAGCTGGCCTTTGTTGAGAACAAGATCAACATCAAGGAAAGTGGTATGGAATTCAGACTAGGACAATATGAAATTTAATTGGGAGAAAGTATTCAGAGATTCCAGGAATTTTAACAGGTCAGCCTCACCATGAATCCATATGGTGAAGATGTCATCAATGTATCTAGTCAAAACCAGGGGCTGAAGACTTATGGATCCCAGGAAAGCCTCCTTCAAGTGACCCATGAAAAGGTTGGCATAGGAAGGAGCCATCCTGGTTCCCATGGCTATACCCCTGATCTGTTTGTATGTCTGCCCCTCAAAGGTGAAGTAGTTGTTGGTAAGTCTAGGTATAAAGTTGATTAAGGTGATTACCATTGGTTTGGAATCAGTTGGGCACTGACTGAGAAAATGTTCAGCACTAGGCAGACCACATACTTTGAGGATTTTGGTATAGACAGAGGTGGTATCAATGGTGACAAGCAAGGTGTGTGGTGGGATTGGGACGGGCATGGATTTCAGACGATCTAGGGAATGGTTGCTAACTTTGATATAGGAGGTGAGTCTTTGTACTATTTAATGCAGGTGCTGAACAATTAAGGCAGATATACATTCAGTGGGTGCTATGAAACCAGTAACTATAGAACAGCCAGGAATGATTGGGTTCATGGATCTTAGGAAGAGGGTAAAAGGTGGGGGTGCATGGTTTGGATGGGGTGAGAAGTTCTATGGACTGAGGTGTTAGTCTTTGTGAGGGAGCCTGAGATTTTAAAGAGGGACTGCAGGTCAGTATGAATCGCAGTGTCTTTATGGCAGATGCTGTATGTAAAGATGTCAGACAGCTGGTGTAGACCTTCACTAACATACTCCTTTCAGTCAAGTACCACAGTGGTAAATCCTTTGTCTGCTGGGAGGATAATGATGGAGTCATCAGCTTTTAGGGAACATAGAGCCTGGAGTTCTGCAGAGGACAGGTTAGGGCCATGTTGTAGGGACCTGAGGTAGGGTTGTGAAGCAATGGTTGATGTGAGGAATTCTTGGAAGGCTTGTAAGGGATGATTTTGAGATAGTGGTGGCGGACCAAGTTGGGGTCGTGGTCTGAGCTGTTCAAGGCAGGGTTCAATGTCAGGTTTGCTGTTGGAAAGGTTTTGGGAATGGGTTGCAAAGTGATATTTCCAATTGATATTACATGTGAAGGAAAATAGGTCTTTCACCAAAGCAGCACGATCAAATGCAGGTTTACGGCTAAAAGTGAGATCCTTGGATAATACAGGTAATTCAGGAGGGGAGAGTGCTTTATACGAGAGGTTAAGGACACAGCACTGTTGTGATGGTCTCTTGTGATTATGGGTTATTCTTGGTCTGGGAGGCAGTGGTGAAGACTGTGGGAGTGGTGGTTGATGGTGTGGCTGCTTAGGGAGCTGCTGATGGACAGGAAGGACAACACCACTGTTCAGGTAGTTGAGGAGAAGGTGGGATAGCTTTTTGAGGTGATATCTGGTATATTGCAGTTTGAAGTTGGCTTGGCAGATGATATCATCCAAGGGGCAGACTACAGGATTTTGTAGAAGTAGAGAAGTCTTGTGGAGCGGAAATTGGTTGATGTGGCATATAGGTCACAGATTAGCCGGGTAAGAGTAAGAGATTGCTGTTTTTGAAACTGTAAAAGAGCCTGGTGTAGAGTAGGATTTCATCCAGCAACAGGAATTGTCAATGTTAGGCCTTCTGGAGTAACTCCAGCTGACAAGCATGTTTCAAAAAACAGAATGTGTGGCTTAGTTTAGATAGTGCAAACCATGTTTTGGAAAAGAATGGATGTAACGTGATACTGGATTCATCATGACAAGAGAGGGCAGTTTGTAGTTACAAAACATGGGGAAAAAAAGCTGAGGGTGGATAAAAGATGGAAGAAAGGAAGGAAAGCAAGGAAAAAATTTGGAAAAACCAGAAAAATTCATACGAATATCATAAAGACAGACAATAGTGAATAAGAGGTAATGGGTGGGCGATCTATACATATCAAAAAAAGTTTTGCATCACCTCAGTTCCGAGAGTTCTGGAACGTGTACAGAAAATTGGAATAGACATCAACATGAACATCATTTCCGTCCTTTTTTTTTCCTCATGAAAACCACACATTGCATGTTTTACCACCACACAGTGAGACCTTCAGAGGTGGTGGTCCAGATTGCTGTACACACCAGTACCTCTAATACCCAGTAACACGTCCTCTTGCATTTATGCATGCCTGTATTTGTCATGGCATACTATCCACAAGTTCATCAAGGTATTGTTGGTCCAGATTGTCCCACTCCTCAATGGTGATTTGGCGTAGATCCCTCAGAGTGGTTGGTGGATCACATCTCCCATAAACAACCAACAACCATTTCAATCTATTTCAAGCATGTTCAATAGGGTTCATGTCTGGTGAACATGCTGGCCACTCTAGTTGAGCGATGTTGTTATTCTGCAGGAAGTCATTCACAAGGTGTGCACGATGGGGGTGCAAACTGTCATCCATGAAGACGAATACCTTGCCAATATGCTGTCGATATGATTGCACTATCGGTCGGAGGATGGCATTCATGTATTGTACAGCCATTACGGCGCCTTCCATGACCACCAGCGGTGAACATAGGCCCTACATAATACCACCCCAAAACAGAAGGGAACTTCCACTTGCTGCCCTCTCTGGACAGTGTGTCTAAGGCATTCAGCCTGACGGGGTTGCCTCCAAACACATCTCTGATGATTGTCTGGTTGAAGGCATATGCAACACTCATTGGTGAACAGAACATGATGCCCATCCTGAGTGTCCATTCAGCATGTTATTGGGTCCATCTGTGCTGTGCTGCATGGTGTTGTGGTTGCAAAGATGGAGCTTGCCATGGACATTGGGAGTGAAGTTACGCATATGTAGCCTATTGCGCACAGTTTGAGTGATAACATGACTCCTGTGGCTGCATGAAAAGCGTTATTCAACACGGTGGCTTTGCTGTCAGGGTTCCTTCGAGCCATAATTTGTAGGTAGCGGTCATCCACTGCAGTAGTAGCCCTTGAATGCCCTGAGCGAGGCATGTCATCGACAGTTCCTGTCTCCTTGTATCTCCTCCATGTTCGAACAACATCGCTTTGGTTCACTCTGAGATGCCAGATACTTCCCTTCTTGAGAGCCTTCCCTGGCACAAAGTAACAATGCGGACACAATCGAATGTGGTATTGACCATCTAGGAATGGTTGAACGACAGACAACATGAGCCGTGTACCTCCTTCCTGGTGGAATGACTGGAACGGATTGGCTGTCGGAACCCCTCCTGCTCATGCATGGTTGTTTACATCTTTGGTGGGTTTAGTGACATCTCTGAACAGTCAAAGGGACTGTGTCTGTGATACAATATCCACAGTCAACATCTATCTTCAGATGTTCTGGGAAGCGGGTTGATGCAAAACTTTTTTGATGTGTGGATATGATACAAAAAAATTATTGGAAAAGAAAAAAGGAAAAAAATCGATTGGGAAAGTCAAGAAAACACGAAATTTTAAAAACTGGGTAGACAGAATGTGAAAGTCATATGAGAAAATGTAAACTAATTAGCTTGGCAATTAACGTAAGTGATCAGAGCGTCTGGCGAAAAAAAAAAAAAAAAACACACAGAAACATGAACGAACTACATATAAACAAAATAGGTGGAGGGCTAGAAAGGAAATAGCTGTCAAATTTGCGAATAAATCGGCAAAAGACGATCGGGAGAAGAACATGCAGTGTAATGAACAGTAAACTGTTATATGCAAATTCGTAAATAACAATGGAATTGGACCCATCTACGTGCACAAAAATCAGTTCTAGAAAAGATGTACAGATAATGTTGGTTAATCTTGGTGAGGTAGATAAATAAATGAATGGATTAGCGTATAAGATAGGAAACAGATGACAATTTGACCAAGACGAATGACAACAAAGACTGACAAGAGGGTTACATAAGATGAAGGAATAATGGCCACAACAACGAAAAAAATGAATTTTTAACAAAATAATTTAATTGAATAGATAAATAAAAAAATCTACTCACCAAGCGGCAACAGAACACACATATGAAAGCAGGTTATAATTAGGCAAGCTTTTGGAGCCAGTGGCTCCTTCTTCAGGCGGAAGGGTTAAAGGGGAAGGAAGAGGGGTGAAGGAAAAGGAGTGGAGAGGTCTGGCAAAGGGGTAGATTTCGATAAACTCACCCAGAACCACTGGTCAGGGGAGACTTCTCGCACACAATGATATGGAAAGACTGATTGTTGAGGACTGCATCAGATGAGATTCGAAAATTTTAGAGCTTAAACGTGGAAGCCAAGGTAATAAGCAATTCAGAGATTACTCCTAAAACATCATGCATGAGTTATTAAGATTGAAAATCAAAGTGCATTGTGCATAACTGAGGTGAGAGGGTGAGGTGAAAAACAGACAACAAGGGAAAGAGTATTTGCTGTGAAGCAAGCCTGAGATGGAAGAAGGTAACATAAATTAAGGCCAGGTGGGTGGTGAGAACCAAGGACATGTTGTAGCACTAGTTCCCACCTGCGGAGTTTTGAGAAACTGGTGTCCCCCTCCCCCAACAAAAAGTTCAACATATTCATAAATATATTCCACTGTTATTCTGAATTATTTTTCCATCTCATTAATGAGAAAATAATGAAAATAAATAAAAAGATTAGTGAATTATTACAAGCACAGAGATATATTTTGAGGCTAATTTTGAAAGTACAAACCAATCCTAAACAATTACTATAAAGTCTAAAACTTATATAATTAAAAATACCCCAAACAAAAACAAAGCAATGTGGGATATTGTGAGAAAAGGAAGAGAGAAAGCCCTTAATATTAACTCACCAATCATCTCTTAATGTGAGTCCATACGATGGCAGAAACCAAAATTAGCTCTTCCTTCACAAAATTACTCATAAAAGTCATAATTATATGCTCAACAAATTTTCGTGGTGTAAGAGACAAAAGAATAAAACTCACCAATATTGTTCAGTGAATTATACAGCGTGAGTCTGGAGGAAATATACATGCTTTGAGGGGTGATTCTGGACAAAAAATTTGATATGGACATATGCCTTATTCTGAATGGTCTCCAAGACAGAACTAATTTAAAATCAATTTTGTAAGTTTTTCTAAAATAACTCAAAAACTTCACCCTCAAGCTAAAATACATTGCAGTACAAAATTAAACTACTTTAAATTTCCCACAAAAATGATCCTATTCATTTTTCTGTAGAACTAATAGTTTGTATGAAGGGAGCACGAGAATACTGAAAATTTCACATAATTTGCATGGGCTTCAAATTTAGATAGTTTTTGTAGCCCAATTTGAGGTAGTTTTTCTACTTGATAGACCACAAATGTCCTTTATGATATTGTTCATCTTCATCCTCTACACTACTATTGTACACTGTGAACAATGCAGAAAATAAATAACAATGCTCAATAATGTATGCTATCACAGAAACCATTCTGAATAGGGCACATGTCCATATGAAGTTTTTTGTTCAGAATCACGAATACTATCACCTCCAAAGCATGTATCTACCCTGTATTTATCACCTGCATCTTCCTTACTTTGATTAGCAAACTGTCTTTCCTAAATTGAATTTTTCGTTGGTTACAGTGTTGTTTTGTGAATGTGCAAATACCAACATTCATGGAGAATCTTATCCATTTACTATTTATCTCACCAAAATATCTTTGTATTCCAGCAGGCTTCAGTTCATTGGTAGAATGTTAGTGAAATGCAATCAGTCTGCACAGGAGATTACGTACAAAACACATATATGATCCATACTAGAATTTTGCTCAAGTGTATGGGGCTCATACCAGACAGGACAAAAAGAAGGTAATGAACATAAGGGCAGCAAAAATGGTCACATATTTGTTTGGCCCCTAAAAGAGCATCACAGAGATGCTGAAAAACTGAATTAGCAGTCAGTTGAAGTTGGAAACAAACATTCCTGAGAAAGCCTAGCTTTAAATGATGAATCTAGAAATATACTACAACCCCTTACATGTTGCTCCTGCAGGTATCATGTGGACAGGTGAATGGAATGATGTTTCAGTTTTATGTTTTTGTGAGCATTGGTTACAAAATGAGTATTTTCAATACTTAAAAATATTGCATTTTAAACTTGCAAACTGCTTTTGTAAAATGGAATCAAAACATGGGGGAACTTGTATATATGTAAAAGAAAATGTAGATTATAAGAGTATAGCCTCTATTTGCAAACTTGGTTGTGAAAGAGACTTTGAAATCACAGCTGTTGAGTTAATGTCTGAAAAAACTATTATTTTATGTGTGTATAGATCTCCTGTTAGCAACATAAAGTTTTTTTTTTTTTTTTTGCCCCCCCCCCCCCCCCCCAAAAAAAAAAAAAAACTGGACCTTGCTTTAGACAAACTTAAGACAACTGAGAAAACAGTGGTACTATGTGGAGATTTTATTATTGACTTTCTGAGCCATAGTCCTCACAGGGAAAAGTTATTAACTATTATAAAAGCCTTCAATCTTTATCTGACTGTTAGCTCTCCAACACATGTAACAAAAGCTAGTATCACTCTCCCTGATCAGGTATGTGGAAACATGGACAAGTGTACATCAGAAAACTTTGATATCAGTTGTTGTGACCACCTTTTGCAATTACTAACCATACCTGCAAATCACAGTTTGATCAGTGTACAAAATATTATCCATGAAAGAATTTATAGTACGAAAAATATTGAATACTTCCAGTATCTAAACAGCAAGCAATCTTGGAGAGAAGTATATGATACCTCTGTTACCAACGAAAAGATGGAAAATTTTTGAAAATTTTCAAGAATAACTTTGACATAGCTTTTTCACAAAGGAATGTGATGTCCAAAAGCACAGATAGATTCAAAAACTGGGCTACATCTGACAGTAGAGTAGCTTATAAAATGAAGCAAGAACTTTTTCTGCAGACAGAAACTGACAGCAGTACAGAATTTCATAGTCATTTCAAAAAATACAAGTTAGTTTTGGAAACGTGTCATAAAAGAGGCAAAAATTAAGGAAAATGACAAATATATTATGAAGTCATCCAATAAAACTAAGTCCATGTGGAAAGCTGTGGAGGATCTATGGGGAAGAAGACAACTCACAAAAATATTGTTATCACTTGATGGTAAGAGTGTCACAGACCCTAGGGCAGTTGCAAACAGTTTCAATTCTTATTATGCAACTGTTGCTGGAAAATTAGTGAAGGAAAATTTTGATAATCCACCTGATACAACATGGAAAGAACTTTCATCTATTGAAATAAATAATATATCCATGTTCCTCAGTCCAATAGGCCCAACAGAGCTCCTAAATACCATTATTTCAACTGGTATTGATGATATTACAGATTATATTATAAAAATAACAGCAAGACAAATACTTTTGCCTTTATTGGACATGTACAATTCATCCTTATCATGTGGTGTCTTCCAACAGAAACTGAAAATGGCAAAAGTAATGCCACTGTATTAAAAAGGTGATCATCAGTGTATGGGTAACTATAGTCCTGTGTCTCTACTGTCAGGGTTTTCGAAAATTATTGAAAAAGTGTTCCTTTCAAAACTAACTACATTCTCTGACAAGAATAATGTTATTTGTGATTGTCAACATGGCTTCAGACCACAGTGATCAATTGAAACAGCCACTTTCAATCTGATAAACCATGTCTTAAATGCAGTAGACAACCACAGAAATATCTCAGGTTTATTCTTGGACCTAACAAAAGCTTTTGATATGATTCATCATTCTGTGCTCTTGAGGAAGCTTGAACGGTACGGTGTAAGAGGTGTGCCAAATCAATGGATTAAATCATATTTGGAATATCACTCTCAGGTAACTGAAATTAAATACATGGAAGGAAATGAACTCCATGTTCACCTTTCAGAACGATGTGGACTAGTCATGGTGTTCCACAGGGCTCCATTTTAGGTCCGTTTCTTTTTTTGTTGTTCATTAATGCTTTCACATCACACGTTAGGGATTGTCAACCAGTACAGTTTGCAGATGACATCAGTCTATTGACTGAAGGGAATAAAGAAGAAAAACTTACTGTATCTGCAAAAGATATTACAAAAGGAGTATCTGAATGGTTTACCAGAAACAGGATAAGAGTTAATCTCCAAAAAACGGTACTCATGAATTTCCACACCAATCAAAATAAAAATGCAGCACAACCCGTAATATGTATAGATAACCAAAACATTAGTGCTGTCCATGAAACTAAATTTCTTGAGGTTCATATCCAGGAAAATCTTAAATGGAGCACTCATATCACATCCCTAAATTCAAAACTAGCAAAAATGACCAGTGTATTAAGAATTCTTTGTAACATTACTTGTGCAGAAACAGTCAGGGCTGTATACTTTGCTCGGGTACATTCAGCTCTGAAGTATGGTATCATTTCCTGGGGAAATGAACACCAGGCAATAACAGTTTTCAGGAAACAAAAGGCAACTATAAGAATGATGAAACAAGTGAAAAGCAGAAAACCATGCAAACCTTTCTTTAAAGATTTAAAGATTGTACACCTTCCCTGCATTTATATACTGGAAGTAGACATGCATGTCAAAAAAAGTATACTGAGAAAAGAAAACTTTTTTCCTCAAAACAAAAGTGTCCATGATTACAGTACCAGGTCAGACAGTTGACATACATGTTAATCATTGTAACACCACATTATGCCAAAAAGGTGTATATCTTGCAGGAACAAAACAATACAACAGATTACCAAGATATATAAAATCTCTTCCTGAACTACAGAGCTGTAAAAAGTCTGACAGCATACCTTCTGAAAAACTGCTACTATTCAATCTCACAGTATCATATGCAAGAAAAAAAGTAATTTGTATCTTTAATTGTAGAAATAAGTTATAAATATACAGTATTTTTTTAAAAAATGTAATTATTAACTGTATAGATCCAATTTGTTATAAAAATTTAAAAATAATGTATGTTTGAAAAACCAATAGATAAAAAGGTTTTCTGTCCAATATCCTGTGTACGATATATGTACTGGAAAAGAGATTTATATGAACGAATAAACAAATAAAGTGTGCAGAGAGTTATTTAAACAATCATTCTTTCTCTACTCAGTGTGTGAATGGTATGCTAAGAAGCCCAAATAATTGGCATAATGAGAGGTATGCTCTGCCATGCACTTCGCAGTGTTTTGAAGAGTATGGATGTAGCTGTAGATATAAGTAATGACTGGTCCAGTCTCTCTCTCTCTCTCTCTCTCTCTCTCTCTCTCTCTCTGTGTCTTCTGTGTGTGTGTGTGTGTGTGTGTGTGTGTGTGTGTGTGTGTGTGTGTGTGTGTGTGTGTGTGTGTGTGTTTGTTTTAGAGAGAGAGAGAGGGTTTTCTTACACACATATGTGCACATGCCAGATGGAAGAGAGTCAGACATCCAGTGTTAAAGGAACCTGGACATTTGAAACTGTGTGAAGGATTGAACAGTAAGTGTTATAACAGTATACAAAGGAAAGGAGGGGATTGGGGGGGGGGGGGGAGGTAGAGTTGTGGGAATCCATCACTACTAATTCAGTCTGCTCCAAGCTCCAGGAGGATCAGGATTATTATTTCCAGTAACTACCATTAGCAGAAGTGTCACAGTATGTTACAGAGTAAACACCTGGAGAATGGTATGCAATCAAATATAATGTTAAACTCAACAAAAGTCTTATCAACACCTACCAAATGATTTAGTAAACCAATAGGGACTCTACTTTGTTGTATTTTCATGTTCCAAGTTATGGATGTGACTTAAAGAGGGCAGAAGACTCAGGTGATGAATTCCATCTGGAATGAGCATCAACCAACAAAGGTTATGAAAATGAGTGTTGTGTTCATAATCTTTTGAACTCTTGACTGTTGAATTAGTGTGCAGATGATAGAAAAGACTCTGTTAGTGACAACATGCATAAAGGGTGCATGGCAAGTTGGTCCGCAGACTGTTGACTGATGATGAGAAGAACAAATGAGTGCTGATCACAACTCAACTTCTGAAACATGTGTAAATTAAACCTCCTTCTTAAATACAGTCATTACCATAGTAATACATCTCTGACATGAAGTTCCAAACCATAGAAATGCACCTCTTGGAGACCCCTCTCTCAAGAAGGCAAGAGTGAGCATGCCCAAAAATGAAAACGATGCTAACTCTCCTTTTCAACACCAAAGACATGGTTCACCAAGAATTCATACCCCAAGGACAGATAGTGCATGTGGACATGGTTAAGAAATTTAAAAAAAAAGCTCATCAAAACATGGAAGCAAATCACCAATACCTAATAATAGTACCACACTAATACTCCTAGCCATGTCTATTTTCACATCTAGAAGTTCCAAGCAAATCACAACTTGGCAACACTGCCCCAGCTACCTACAGTCCAGACCAGGCTCCAGCAGATTTTCCTGTTCTCAAGGAACAATATTAGCCCAATAGGAGTCTGGTTTTGGCACACTTAAGTGATCTAAACCATGATAACAAATGCCCTAAACACAGTTCCTATCAGCAATTTCCAGGATACTTGTGGTGCATGAAAAAGTCACTGAGAAAAACGTCAAAGAATGAAAAATTTGAAGAATTTTATATGTTTGTAGTGATAGATTGAATTAAAAAAACCTGAATATAATTTCATTACTTTCCAGATTCGTCTAAATACAAAAATTTCAAGATATTCGAACGAATATTTAAGATTAATATAATCACTTAATTTTAACTGCAATTTTGCCCACTTAGCATATAAAATATGTTCCATGCATTTATAAAACAGATTTATTTGAATTAAGTACAAAAACAGTAGGACTGTTACAGATTTATTGAAAAAAGGCTGTCTACAAGATGATTATTGACTTACTTTTGCAGGTGCATATTACCCATTAACGTTTTTAGAAGAAAAAAGAGGGAGATCATTAGGTTCAATAAGATTGTCGGAAGAGACATTCAGTCTGTGTCTTTTCAAATGTAGTGCATATTCTATGACTAAATTTACATATAATCACTGTTTAGCTATGTTTGCTTCTATTTAAAATCAGTGTGACAATCCAGTATACAAAATAAAATAAATTAAAATAGATATTTAAATGAAACAATATACCTTGAGATGAAAATAAGGTTCCAAGATGAATCAGGATATGTTGACAACTAATGATTGACTATGTACTGTGGACTAAAACCATATATTTTAAGCTTATCTTTCTGTTGTAACAACATTTTCTTTCTATTGGTTGAACATCTCAGACTTACAGTATCCTGCATAAAAACGTAATTTTAATGTATGTGTGTTAAACATTACCCTCACCATCTCCTCCATGGCTGAAAGAAATGTGGAGGAGGAGGAGGAGGAGGAGGAGGAGGAGGAGGAGGCGGAGGGGGAGGGGGAGGAGGCGGAGGATAGAAAGGTCGGTAAAAATAAGGAGGATAGAAAGGACGATGAACTCCAACAACAACCACCCCTACAGGATACACAAAATTTGCAGTCTGCATAGTTTCTTTGGCATCTGAACCATTGTCTTGAACTGTCCTCTCTGTCTCCAGCTCTCCATCCTTTTCTGTCACTGTCTCGGTTGGAGTGAAATTTTCAGCACTAGTTGATCCATAAAATGAGGGTGTCGTACTGCTCCCAACATCTTCAGAGTAAGCCCTCGGCAAGATGAGTACCACAATGATAAAGCAGAGCTGAAAACAAATTAGGTACATAATGAAGTATGAATTAATAATAACGACTTTTAACAAAAGTAACAACCAGTTAATTTAATAATTGAACAACAAAGATAAAATGAACAGAGAGAAAGAGAGTGCCCAATAAACTATAAAATTCTGTATCTTTTGGATAATGCATTAGCATGAATTCTTGTGATTTCAGTAAAAGTATTTCAGTGAGATAGTGCACTGAAGACTGAAAAGCCAAAATTTTTAAAAAAATGGAATAAGTAGTCCTGGATTTGATGCCACACAGCATTCTCTGGTGAGCAGCAGTTCAGTGCCAGGCAGTTCACTTTATATGCTGTAGTATGGTACTGTATCCTGTTAACTGTCATCTGCAGTGGCCATCACAACTCCAACTTGCATTGCAACAGAGGATGCACAGCTTGGACCAAAGCGACAACTACGCTAGCATAAGCTTAGCGTGAGTTGTATGTACCTTCTCTGAGGACAATAACAGCTACATTATCTGTAGAGTTCTTAGACCCTATCAGAGGGATATAGCTTTTCTTGATTTACCATATTTTATGGACTATAAGATGCTATGGACTATAAGATGTACCTTCATTTTTAACGTTTTTTTAATTACATTTTTATCATTTTTATTTTTAAATTTCAAATCCAGACTAAAAAAAATTCTTTGTTTATAAAACTGAACTGACCTTTAAAATCCCTGAAAATCATCATTTGAACTTTCTTCTTCTTCTTCTTCTTCTTCTTCTTCTCATCTTTTTTTTCTTCTTCTTCCTCTTCGTCATCATCATTGTCCTCTTTATATATAAGATGGTCTTCACTGTCATCAACAGTGTTACTTATGCCGCACTTCTTGAAAGACTTAATAATAATCTCTTCTCTCACTCTAGACCATGACTCTTTTATCCACAGACACACTTCTTTGATTGTAGGTTGTTTGGAATTTCCCTCCCATGTGAATTCATGCTGGGTTTCATCCATCATCCATTTGTTCCATTCCTCCCTCATATGCACTTTAAGGGGTTTGGTTATCGAGACATCAAGAGCTTGCAATTGTGAAGTAGGTCCTCCTGTAATAACAACAAACTCTGTATTTCCCTGTCTCAATTTCTCTTTCACAGAATTTTTTGAATGACTTCTAAACTGATCTAGCACAAGAAGAGAACAATAAAGCACCTTCTCTTCTCTTCTCTCCCACACTCTGTTAATCCATAATTTCATATCAGCATTGTCCATCCAATCCTTGACATGTACATGAACAACAACACCTGGCAGTGTTTCAGAAGGTTTTGGCATATTTTTGCACTTGAAAATGATCATTGGATTAAGTTTAGTTCCATCAGCACAACAAGAAAGGACAACAATGTAGTGCATTTTTTCATGCCCACTTGTTTTTATGTTTACAGTTTAAGCACCTTTCATGGCAACAGTGACTGATGACCCCAGCAGATTGGTCCCTTAGGAATTCACACACATACACTTACACACATGGCAACAGTTCTGTTACTCATCACATTAAATGTCAAAGGACTTTCATCCATATTCACTGTTTGGCTTAGGTCCACACGGGTTTTCTTTTGATGTCGAATCATAAAGTGATGGAAAGATAATATTTTCTCTTCGTACTCTTGTGCATTTTCTGAGATGTTTTGGTTTGCATGCTAAGTCCACAAACACTTTTTAAACCTGTAGCACCAACCAACTCCACCCTTAAAGTCTGTTAAGTTCCACTGTAGCACTAGCTTGAGAGCATGTATTTGAATCATTTTTGTATTAATTCCAGTGTCATTTTGATGGGTCATTGAATCAATTTCAATATGTCATCTTCTAGTTTTGGCCAGTTTGCATTAGTCCTCTATTTGCACATTTAGTCTTGCTCATTTTTTTCAGTTCTTCTTTACTAGCCTGCCAATCACGAATGGTTTTTTCTAGTGTGGAGGGCAGGATTGCCACTCAGTTGCTCTGTTTCCACGTTCTTCTGCATATGTTATTACTTTCAATTTATAGCCCACATCATATGAATTATGTTCCATCATGGAACTAGCCACTAACAAAAATATTGTACTGTTACTGATAACATAAATCACTTTCAATTCAAGTTCACTTAGCCCACAGATTGCGATGTTGCATCATATGCTAGATGGTATTCTGGTTTTGTGATGGTGAAGCAGGAGGGAGTTAGTGCTGGCAAGCTTGTGAATCCCTTCAACTCATGTTTGTTGCATCGGTGCACTGCTGCTGCCAGTTGAATTCATTGTTGCCAGATAGAAGTAAGTTTCCCGCAGCATCAAATATATGGCCATTTTTAAGATGGGCAGGAATTTTAAATCACACACTAGACATTTTTATATTAATGTCGATTAAAAGACACACCTGAATTTTGGAGACAATTTTTCAACAAAAAAAGTGTGTCTTATAACCCATAAAATATGGTAAGTTTTTTATCTTCAATTGTCAGCATTTGCTCAAACAAATACTTATATATTAACTGATGACAAAAACATAACAATGATACTAACTTTATAATATGGCCTGTGCAAAGTCTTTGTTACAAACTACAGGACATGTACAACAAATAATGTAACAATAATACCTAACAATAACACCTTCAAACACAGATCACATTAATTTCCTGCTTGCAATATTCTTAACTAAATATTAAAGAGCAGAAAATTAATGAAGCAGTGCATACAAAATTATGGGCATATATTTGGATAAAAGAGTAAGATGAAATGAGGCTATGAAAGGAGCAGTGATTTTATCCACAGCTTTAGTGATGTATGGTTTTCCATACTTCTTGGACTAATAACATATTCAGTTTACAGCAGTTGGCATTGACTGGTAGCATTTAATACAACAAAAACCTAACAGATGGCAGCATATGGTCTAGTTTGAAAAACAAAAGCTTGTCTATTTCAGTGCATAATATTGTGGTCTAACCCATGATTAAATGTTATGGACGTGCAGCACATAGGTGAAGATTAAAAAATTTCATTCCTAAAACCAACCACTTATCTTACTATACAGCTGATATTTCTTAACATTAAATATTAAAGTGTTCCCAATATGTAATTTACAGCAACAAACACGGATGTGACCATCATGATGCTGCAAACAGAACCTGGATTCATCTGAAAAAAATTATGTTTTGCCATTTGTGCACCCAGGTTCATGGTTGAGTGTATCATCGCAGGCGCTCCTGTCTGTGATGCAGCGTCAAGGGTAACCGCAGTCATGGTCTCCGAGCTGACAGTCCATACTGCCGCAAACGTCGAACTGTTCGTTCAGATGGTTGTTGTCTTCCAAACGTCCCCATCTGTTGACTCAGGGATCGAGACGTGGCTGCACGATCCATTACAGCCATGCAGATAAGATTCCTGTCATCCTGAGTGCTAGTGATACGAGGCCGTTGGGATCCAGCACAGTGTTCCATATTACCCTCCTGCACCCACCGATTCCATATTCTGCTAACAGTCATTGGATCTCGACCAACACGAGCAGCGATGTCGCAATACAATAAACCGCAATCGCGATAGGCTACAATCCGACCTTTATCAAAGTTGGAAACGTGATGGTACGCATTTCTCCTCCTTACACGAGGCATCACAACAGCGTTTCACCAGGCAACCCCGGTCAACTGCTGTTTGTGTATGAGAAATCCGTTGGAAACTTTCCTAACGTCAGCAAGTTGTAGGTGTCGCCACCGGCGCCAACCTTGTGTGAATGCTCTGAAAAGCTAATCATTTGCATATCACAGCATCTTCTTCCTGTCGGTTAAATTTCGCGTCTGTAGGATGTCATCTTTGTGGTGTAGCAATTTTAATGGCCAGTAGTGTATATTTGCCAACATTGTTCTATTGCCTGATACTCCATACTCACATATCACTTTCCTGGATTTTTCTGGAAATCTGCACGTTCGGGCGATGAGATCAGCTACATTGCGACCGCGCACGTAGCAGCGCACTGATTTGAAAAGATCAGCCATCTTCGGACGATGTCGGTGGTTGGCGGAATCCACCGATGTCAGTGCCACTGTGAATGCAGCAAAGAACACAGTTTGCCAAGGCAGCTGCTCTCTACGTGTGTTCATTGTTGTTTTGAGCGCTTCTAAGTATCGTGTTTCGAACAGTAGTCCCAGTAATTTATTCAGTATTATAATTGTGACTCCAGATGTGTTACAATCACAAAAGATGTATAAAACATACTGGAAGGTCACGCAGCATTGTAGCCGGCAGCTGCTTGCTGAAGCCTTGTAAAAGTACAGTACGTACAATAACTTAATCCTTATATTATTATGGTGAAGTATTATTATGATATTAATTAAGTAGGCCGAATAGTGCGGAGGCCATAGGCACAAGTCGGGTAGTCGAGAGTCCACCGTACTTCGATGATATCGAACACAATAGAACCAGCTTCACTTTGACCAGTTATAATACTGGGAATTAATACTGAAATTTAAAGCTGAGAACTAAGTGAAACGTTGTGTTGCGTATGACGGAAACATAACCATGAATGGGTGAAGAAATTCAACACGATGCCGCACATAATATCTCGTACGCTACGTTATTACGTGGAGAGTAAGGCTGTGTAAAACAGTGAACGGGCTGCCCATGTGTTCGGATCGCTCTGTTGGCGGCTGCAGTTGGCTGCGGTCAGAGTTTGCGGGACGCAGCGATCCACTTGTTGAATGGCGCTCGTCACGGACAAGTCAGCTTCTGCCCACTAAACATGAGTTGCCATTCTCCGACGCTCAACTGTTGCCATTATTTTCACTCACTTTCAGGAAACGAAGAAAGAGGAAATATGAAATTAACACTAAATGACGGGGATTTTCACCATCTTTGCAAGGAACTGTGGTCTTGTGAAGACGGATTCTTCAGTTATTTACGAATGTACCGCGAACGATTGGAAACGTCACACAAGCTCATTCAACCGAAAATTTCAAAAATTGAAACAGTGTACAAACAAGTGTGGGCTACACGTCAATCGTCAGTCTTCTACCCTGAAACAAAATTTGCTGTGGGAGTCTCGTAGATTCTTCTGCTTTGCTCGAACAGTCTCGCCTATCAATCAAGGCATATGCAAATCATTTTATCTCATATGACGCATTTATTACTAACAAATAGAACATTTTGTTCTAGATATTTGGCCACTGGTGATTCACGCCACACCATCGCTTTTTAATTCCGCAGGGGGAAGGAAGCTGTCTCCATCTTAGTCAAATGTGTGTGTGTGGAGAACTGTACAAAATCTTACAACCACTGTATTTACCTCAACCAGAAAAGGAAATCTGAAAGAGAATTTAGTTGGGACTGATAGAACGGGGGCAATTTCTAAACTGCACTCGGCATAGATGCCAAATATGTTAGAATGGAGTGGCTCAAATTATTTTTGTTACAAAAACTTGTTTTCAACTATACTGCTTGCATGTAACTGCCGTCACACACAACACAACAGTTCACGTGGTTCTCAGCTCCAAATTTAGGGAGCAGTTCGAGTACTAACTGGCCATAGTGAAGTTGGTTCTGTTGCATTTGATATAATCAAACTGCAGTGGAATGTCGATTATCCAGAAAATGTGGTCTTATGAAAACGGTTTCTTCAGTTATTTTCAAATGCCTCGTGAACAACTGCGAAGTTACTCAAGCTCATTTAACCGAAAAAAAAATTCAAAAAGCCCATAGGTTCAGAGGAAAGATGGCGATTACAACTCCAGGATTATCGACGCCTTGACAGCAGAAGTTTTGAAAACTCTGCAGTTTTCCGCGAATTCATGTGAGGAAAATATATTCTGCGTCAGGAACCATTGTCAGGTACAAACATGCCCGTCCCTCACGTACTGATAGGTGATGCAGGGTTTAAATTACAATCGTATCTGACGATCCCTTTCCCCTAAACAGCGGCCCTGGAAGAAATACGAGTTTAATGACAGGTGCACTTTGTCAACACTTTGCCAATAAATTATTGAATGGCTGGCTGCTGATGCAATGAACATTAAAACTATGTTTCTAGAATGAGATTTTCACTCTGCAGCGGAGTGTGCGCTGATATGAAACTTCCTGGAGTCGTGCTTGGGTAGCTCAGATGGTAGAGCACTAGCCCGCGAAAGGCAAGGGTCCCAAGTTCGAGTCTCAGTCCAGCACACAGTTTTAATCTGCCAGGAAGTTTCATTAAAACTATATTTAAAAAAAATTTCGATGGCAGCATTTTGCTGCCCTGCGCAGCTGCACATTTTTCACCTGCCTAAATACTGCCCTGGCATTGACAGATGTGAATATTAACAAAAGCACTTGTGATAGGATCTATTAGCATAGAGAGTAAGCATTGGTCCCTAGTTGGAACACATTTCTCCCAAGGGAAATGGAGCCATGGACTAACGAAACATTAATTGTTCCAATACATGTATCAACAGAGAATGTCAGCCTCAGAGGAATAAATACAATTGTATTACAGAAGTGTTTATGCTGCTAAAACTTATATTTTTATTGTAGTTATAGAGATGTACTTGTTTAAATATTGACGCCTTATTCAGCTCTGAACAAACTTTGCAGCCAGTCAATGCCTCAAGCTGTATTTCCTAAAAGGTAGATGTTGCTGTGTTATTGACCTTTAGAAGTAGAGAGAAGCAGATAATATTAAATTAAGATTGGGCTATTGCTCTTATTCCAGACTCAAAAGCTACTTTCCTTGATGTTGACGTGGACCTCAATGAAGCCTACACGCAAACCTCAGTACTACAATATCTATGCTTTAACAGCTGCCATCCCTTCTCCTATCAAACGTTCCTTTCCCTAGGCATTCACAACAAATATAACTGCCTTACCATGAATTCTCTCAACACCTGCACCAACAACAATCCGCCCCTGTAGCTGAGTGGTCAGCACAGCTGACTGCCGCGTGGGGGACCCAGTTTCAGTTCCTGGTCCTTGGTGGGAGGACTGGTATGGGGTGCAATCAGCTTCATGAGACCAACTGAGGAGCTACTCAACCAATTAGTGGTGGTTCCAAGGTCAAGGAACCCAATAATGACTTGAGGAGTGGTGGATTACGATGTTGCAGTGTCTGTGTTATTGTGATTACAATGCAAAGTTCCTTTGGACATGCATGCATGTACAAAGGAACAGGCACTGTGGCCACTACATCCATTATGAAACACATTACACGTATTCACAATTGTGAATAAAGACAACCATCAGCTGTAGAGTGGAATGATGACGATGACAATTTGTGCCGGACTGGGACGTGGACCCGGATTTCCCGCTTATCGCGAGCAGTCCAAAGGAACTTTGCATCATAATCAGAATAACACAGGCACTGCTATATCGTAACTTTCTGCCAACACTGGGCGAGTGACTTTCAAGCACAAAGTCTGCCCTGTTCGGGAATATACATAATGGATGTATGAGCACAGATTGTAGACACATGGTTGACGACATATGGAAGTTTGGGTCTTTCCATGAGTCGTGCACGGATAGTCAAATGGTAAGGCGACTGCTTGCGATAAGTGGGAAATCCGGGTTCAAGTCCCAGTTCAGCACAAATTTTCATTGTCATCATTCCATTCTACAGCTGATGGTTGTCCTTATTCACAATTGGGAGAGTGGTCTGTTGGCCACATGACTCACCATGCTGCATCCTGTGAGGTCATTAGCAGAGGATGACACGGCGATTGGTCGAGCCCAGTTGGCCCCACTAGGGCCAGAATACGGAACTTTACCTGACCTTTACCTATGCTGACAACCTGGCCCTCCTCCCCCACAACTAGTCCACAGGCCTTATTCACAGACAAAACTCCTGGGCAATATTCTCTTATTACTCTTTGACTCAAATAGCTCCCACTTCCATTAAACTCCGAACCATTCCCCTTATCACTCAATACCGCCCAGACCCTTTCTCCCTGGTAGCTTCCCCATTCCACCAATTCTCACCTCCTTTGTCATTGTTGCTAAGGCCAAAATATGTTTATTCTACAGAAAAGTACAGTAAGAAAATTATTTGAGAAAATAACTAAACACCTTTCATAAGCCTCTTCTGGGACCTTGAGATTCACACACTTACATGCTAATATCTTTAAACCATAATCCTATCTATGATTATAAATAAGAGTGAATGTAAGATGAATGGCGAAATTCACAGGCACAGTACTTTATATAAAAATAATTTACCTGTAGACTATGCATTACAGTCTGTGGTTCAGTGTGTAGTTGTATGTTATGGATCAAAAGTGTTAAAATGGTTGCTGGTAGGCATCAGTCAGGAAATTAGAAATATGTAGATTCCAGTATTCAAAATCAGAGTAACTATTAATCACTCCTTCTTTATCAGAAAATCTGGACTCAAGGATGTAAATTCCAGATAACATGAATGTTCATATGTGTTTATATAAAGGATTGAACTGAACTGCGCAGTTGATGAAAACAGTTTGTGCATGAGTGAGTGTGAAGTTCCTTTTTTTAGTGTAAAAGAGCCTTCAGTGTACATACACCAAAGCAACAGAACTGCTGACAGAACAAAAGTAGACAAAAATGTAAAATAATGTCCAATATTATCCAGTACATCACTGATAAAATACAACAATTCAATGAATTTGTAAGACATAGTAAATTACGTTTTTCTATTGCAGTTGAACTTGGATGCAAGAGGGAATAGACTCATAGTTTTAAGTTAAATAAATACAAAACTGTGAGTCTGTATGGTGTATTGTAGAAAGATACATAAGGGTGATGTTGCAGGCATTTATGTTAGGCTAGAAATAACATTCAATGCAAAAACATTGATTAGGCCGGTATTACACTATCAAATTTCTTTGTCAAAGATTTGATCAAAGTTGTGATCCAATATTCCGTCCAATATATTTGACAAAGATCTTTGACGTAGCGCTACAAGGAGTATTACACTGTCATCAAATTTTTCGTCAAAGTTCAAGATGGCTGACAACAACTTGTTATTAACCGCAGCAGTTCTATGTACTCCAATTGCATTGTGTGCACATGCGGAAAAGAAGTGGGGGGGGAAAAAATGGAACCATACATATGAGGTTGACAGTCTTAAAAGACCTGGGATTACAACTTGATAATAAATTCAGTTGGGAGGAGCACACCACAGAACTGCAGAAAGGCCTTAACAAATCTGTATTTGCAATTCGGGTGTTAGCAGACATAGGCAACATAAAAATGAAAAAGCTTGCATACTTTCATTCCATAATGTCATATGGGATAATATTTTGGGGTAAATCTTGAAGTCAAACAAAAGTTTTCAAGGTCCAAAAGCGTGTAATACGTATTATTTGTGGAGTAAATTCACGGACCTCCTGCAGAAACCTCTTCAAAGAACTGGGTATACTAACTACTGCCTCTCGGTATATTTACTTCTTAATGAAATTTGTCGTAAATAATATATCTCTTTTTTCCAACAAACAACTCAAGTTCATACATACAATACCAGGAACAAAAGTGATCTGCTCAAGGACTTAAAAGCACTTACTTTAGTTCAAAAAGGGGTCCACTACTCAGGAACACTCATCTTCAATAATTTGCCAGGAAACATAAAAAATTTAGTTAGAAATAAAGATCAGTTTAAAAGGAGCCTGAAAGACTTACTACTGGCCAACTCCTTCTACTCCATTGGCGAAATTTTTAATAGAAACAAATGATGTATTTATTCATACTATTAGTATTGTTATTTCAGCTTAAAAAAATCGACATGTTCCACATCCACGAGGATCTCCTCAGCACGGATCTATGGAACGAAAAACTAATCTAATCTGGGTGAAGCCGTGGGTTTTACGACGACATGATAAAAGCATTCAACAAAACTTGCTACGTGAGCTTACAGTGGAAGACGTCAAGTCGTACATCAATTACTTAAGAATGGATGAGCATACATTTCTGTATGTGCTCAATGAAGTGTATCCTCGTATCACAAAGCACAATATTCACTTAAGAACAGCTACATCTTCAGAAGACAGGCTCACTATAACACTCCGATTCCTTGCTACAGGAGAGGGTTATGTTAGGTTAGGTTAGGTTAGGTCTCCAATCTTCTTAATCCATTTTTGTATTCAGGGTGCCTCACGTTGTAAACCGCCTCATCAGCTTCAGACATCTCTATTAATTTTGTAGTTGTCAGCCACACCAATTGTATTTACCGGCAATGGTCATAAAAACACTACAGACGACAGAACGCTGCAGCGATGCTGGCGCTCCATGTGGTAACATGTCACATTGCAGTGAACAGAAGACAAGCGGTTTCTTTGATCAAATATACAGCGGGGCCCTAGATTTGATCAAATATTGGACGACATTTGACAAAGTCCCTATTACACCATCAAATATCTTTGACAAAGATATTGGACAAAGAAATTTGATAGTGTAATACCGGCCTTATGTTGATGAACTCACTGTGTAGATTGACTTTTCATTAGCAGCAATACAAATAAAGCTAGACACAAACAACTTAATAATAGCTGTCCTGTATGGAGCACCAAACAGTCATGGAGATGAAATCCTTTGTCATTTAGAAGAACTTCTGAATAACTTCTCAACAAACAAAAAACAGTTTATGTAATAGGAGATGTGAGCATGTACTTTTTAAGCTATAATAATGACCATATCCATATGAATTTGTCCAAATTAGAATAACACCTGACCCACAACTTGCATTGCCCATATTGTTGTGAATTTAAATAGAGAAGAATTAGTGGTGAGAATATTAAAAGCCATAGAGCTCTTGCCACAGAGATTAATGCCAACCACAAAATAGTTCTGCACAGTGACTTACTCATTTCTAGAAGGATAACTAATGGCACAGACTGGTAGCAGGTTAATGAAAACTGGGGCCATTTCTATGAAATATTTAACCAAAGAATTTGATCAGGCATATCAAGTGGTAAAACACTAAGGAAAATAGACTATACAAATAAACTTAAAATTCATACAGAAGTTCACAAATAATAGGAAAATATGAAATACTTATATGTACTGTTGAGGGACACCAAACTGCAATACCTGCTAACAAAACACAAATCTAGCAGTCAAACATACAGGGATCGCTGAACACACTAAAAGTACATTATTACGTTAGACATATAATGAATCCAGTAATACTAGTAAAATAGCATGGAATATAGTGAATAATGAATGTCAAAAGAATATCAGGTTGCAATAATATAGCATTAAGAGAAAACAGAATACTGGTGAGTGAGGTGTTCACAAAGCATTTTAGTAAGGCATACAGGGAAGACACTTATGAATCAGCACTAGTAATAAACTTAACTATCATGAGTAATTCATTTATCATGAGGAGTGTAACAGCATGTGAAGTAATGACAATAATATCAAAACTCAAAATAAAAACATGTAATGGCCGGGTGATATATAATTAGTGTATAAAAAGGAGCAACCATTGACAGAATTCATTACAGGCCAATTTAATAGATTTCAGCACTTGGCAAGTTACTTGAAAGAAAAAGTCTAGTTCAAATGGAATCTTTCTTCTAAAATTACAACCTACTAAACCACTTGTAGCATAGGTTTCCAAAAAGGACAGTCTGCAATAACTGCAGTAGTAACTTTTTTCCATTAACTGCTACACAGACTGCATAAAAGCAACAGAAATTATTGGGACTTTTATAGATATGTCTAAGGCCTTTGATTCTGTGAATAAGCCAGTCCTTTCATGCAGATTAGATGCTTACGGTATAAGAGGAATGGTGCTAAATTTTTTCCAAGACAGAAGACAGTGAGCTAAAGTAGGTTATAAGATTGAAGGGAAAAACCTACCGGTAAAATCAGCATACAAGACTCTCAGCTGTGGCGTTCCATAGTGAAGTATTTTTGGGCATTTTTGTATCTTGTATATGTTAATGACATAACACAGTTACAAAACATGAAGCTGGTGAATTATGCTTACAATAAGTTATTTACTAGCTGAAGGTGTACTGAACAGCTGGTGTGATGAAGTACCTGTTAAATTATAGCCAGTCTCAAGTGGTTAAAAATACTGAATCACTGTACATACAGCTGAAACATCTGATAAATATAAATTTCAATATGTTGTGAAGGTTAATTGTAAAAAAAAACTGAGCTGAATTCAATTGCCATAAGGTTGATATTATTTGGAATTAGACATAGTTCATTTACCATCAAATACAGGATTGCTTAGAACTATCCAATAAAAAACATATGTGAACTCATCAAACTTTATACTAGCAATGAGATGTAGAAAAAAGTTTAAATAACCTAACACAGCAAAAGGTACTTCTCTAAAACATTTGTATAAATGACATAGCCCTGGCAAGATTTGGGTGAGGAGCTAAATTTGTATTTAGTACAAAGCAAATGTAATTATTTATGTAAAAGTAGATGAAATCCTACAATTCTAGAGCCTCCACAGAAAAAATTATATGGCAGTATAGTAATGACAATCAGCAGAATACTGTCCATCAAAGAAGTTCACTGCAACATCAAAATCATTCATAACTCTTTTTGAGAGATTGTTAAGTAAGCTCCTGATAACCTTATTAAATTTCTTCTTTGCAGACTTTTCACTTCTATCCTGTTACTGATATGGAACCACAACTTACTTTAATCACATTTAATGCTAGATCTTTTAATTGCAGCATAAAAATTAGACACAAAGGGGCAAAATATATTTTTTTCTAGTTTTTTAAAAAATTTTCTAACTTCTTGTATCTCTTTTTGTCTCATATTATTATTTTAACATCTGATGCTTCCTTCATAATTATAATTTCAAGTGTCAGTAATCTATTGTAATAATAGTTAAACAAATAGCAACATACCATGAAAAGTTTGGCAGTTACTCCAGCCATAACATGACACAAAAACACAAGTGGCTGCAGCAGAGGCTTCTCTGACAGTACTGACAGGTTGAAAACCCAGTGCAAGCTATTAAAGCTCTGGAGCACTAACAAATTGGTTGACTAACCGTTTAGTGCCAGCCACACTACTCACATGTCTGTTTGTGCTGCCACTTATCACTCATTTTATAACTGGCACTCTTCAGACAAGTAGTACCAAGTCTGGTTGGTTGACATCTGTAGAACAAAAATATGGAACTGCCCACTGAGTCTGCTCATATTTCAAAATGATTTCCATTGTCTTTGAGGAAAGTAATTCCCAATTACACCACTGATTGACGAAAACATAATTTCAGAAATTCCACTACAAATTTGAGGATGGAGAATAAGAACGGTAAATCTTGAGAGCAGAGATGTTTAGTATTTTTTATAACAGCATTGAAAAAAGAAATGGCATAGGACAAAATAACAACAATAAATCAGAAATGTATTCACAACTTTTTCTGCTAACAACAGAATAGATTTTGGTATAAATCATTACTCTCCTTAACTATATTTGTAGATACCAAATGTGAATTGTTTGTGAAGTATTCACATTTCTTTATTATGGTGACGTTAACAGAAACAGATTGTTAACAGATTGTTATTATCTTCCTCAAACTGTCTTGTATTTTAAAGTAGGTTTAAAGTACTGAACCATTTGCCAGTTATACTAGATACCAGAAAATCTGATTAAATAATTGCAGACTCAAAACTGAATGACCTGCTTCTTCTCACCAGCAACTTCTATGGAGTTTTTTTGGCACAAAAGGAGGTGGTGGATTCAGAATGGCACGTAAAAAAAATATTCTAGATGTCAAGACTTCCTTTTCCAGCTGAAAAAAATCTGCTCCTAACTGTGAAAGATTTAAAATCAGTAGAAATTCACATATCTGGTTCAAGTAGGGGAAGGTGGGATGCAGTGTAAGAGAAACATTATTTCCCAAATTTTGAAATTTATATTTGTGAAAAATCAATTCTTTTAACTGATTTTTCTTCATAGATCCCTTAATGAAAATATAAATTTCACAGACTTAGGATATCTTTAAAATCAATTTATTTATTTGCAATAGTATCAATGTAGACTGTTACAGTGCACCCAGTATGTAATAGTGTGCAACTGATACACAAATATGCAAGAAAAGCTACATTCATTCAAGCTCCCTGGCACAATGAAATGTGCACTGGGTCAGAATCTGATCCCAGAAGGTTGACTTTCATGTACGATGATTTTCTCAACTGAGATATTCATGTACAGTCACAACTCAGATTTACCATTTTAATTCTCCAAGTACTCCTATCTTCCTTTTCAGCATTCATCCCCCCCCCCCTCCCCTTTCTTCAGTAATCAGCTGCAAAGCATCGCCCAGTATCATTCTGGACTAGATCCTTTGCCAGGGTTTCGATTATTTATTTCGTGCCTGGAAATGAGAAACATTCTATCAACAGTCCTTCACATCCCCCCCCCCCCCCAAAGTGGTAATCTGCCATCTACCCAATCTGCAATACACTAGTCCATCCTTATACCGAACCCATTCCCAACAGCACAGGTTTATCCTATCCCATCAGCAAGAGGACCACCTGTGAAAGCAACCATGTTCATACCAGCTCTGTTGCAATTTCTGTGCAGCATTTTACATGATCATGACCACCAATCACCTGTCCATCTGAATAAGTGACCTCTCTCAAATGGTAACCGAGAGCAGAATTGACCACCCAGTTGTAGAAAACACTCCTGGGCACAACATGCGCAGTTTCAGTGAATTTTTCATAACCTGTGCAGTTTAGGTTCTCTCCCCCAAACTAGCTTCTCTGAAATACATAGATGGGAGCTGTGCAGCAACACATCCTTTGATGTGATAATATTCCAGCCTCAATCTTTGCTAGCCCTCTGCCTCACACTCAACTCCACCCCTGCCCCTGGACCTAAACTCACTCATCCTGCACCAATATCCTCTTCCCTGCAGTCTCTCTTTCCTGTGTTCTGTCTCCCCTCCCAATCAACTAGTCCACATTATTTTGCAATGCATGAGCTTTCCAAGGTCACTCGATGCACTGCCCATGCAGCATTCCTATCCTATCTCATGCACCTGCTGTCTCTCCACCACAGCCATCAGCCACCTTTTCCCAGCCCTGCCTTTCACACATCATTTTCTTCTTTCCCTTGCCCACTTCATGTGACACAGCCCCTCACCCCAATGAGTGCTGAGCTGCAAAGCTAACAAAGTTCTCAGTCTTGTCTATGAGCCTTTTAACAACTCTATGCCTCAACTGTTTGGAGAGTTTATTTCCAAAAAATACATACAAGTACAATTCTTGAACAATACCACATGACAATGTAGAAATTAAATGTTAATTAGCCACCATATTAAACGTTCACTTTCCTCAATTTTTCACGATAAATCATGAAGGATAATTTCAAAGTCTGTCTTATGTGATACACTATTGTCAGTGACTGTATCAAGAAGTACTTTCATTAAATATTGACAACAATTTTGCAAAACTTTTAGTTAACTTCATCCACTTGTAACACACACGGCTGCAACTATATATTCTTAATATCATTGTAGCATTTGCAAAAGGTGATGGAGTAGTATTTTAAAAAATGAGTAAATTACCACAATGTTGGAAATGTTTTTGATGTTACATTTTCTAGTTGTGAAAAATAATATGTAAAATGAACCATTTCATCTGAAAATTCTGCTTTGATACCCTCAAAGTAACTCTGAGGGAATCTTTGGACATCTTTACTTCTGCTGTCTGTATTCAGTGGGTAATCAATGAGAAATCCAAACAAGAAATTACAATAAAGCAAACTGCCAACTTTATAGTAACATTTGATTGACCTACTTTGCAAGAGTGCATTGACTCAAGCTTCCTTTGATTCAGAGTAAGGTTATGTACATCAGACTCTTTTGATGTTTGAAGTGGCAATGGTATTGAATCAAGACCCTTGCTTGTAAGGGACATTCTGTATGTGACAATAGTGGTGAGGCAGCCCACATTGCATGCACAACAGTAGTCTGTATGAATTGCTCAACACAGCATGGAGCAGCAACTCTTATATATTCCTGAAACAAAATTAGGTGCAGGAGATTAATATCACCAAGAGACCACCTTCAAATGACATAAGAATATACACTCCTGGAAATTGAAATAACAACACCGTGAATTCATTGTCCCAGGAAGGGGAAACTTTATTGACACATTCCTGGGGTCAGATACATCACATGATCACACTGACAGAACCACAGGCACATAGACACAGGCAACAGAGCATGCACAATGTGGGCACTAGTACAGTGTATATCCACCTTTCGCAGCAATGCAGGCTGCTATTCTCCCATGGTGACGATCGTAGAGATGCTGGATGTAGTCCTGTGGAACGGCTTGCCATGCCATTTCCACCTAGCACCTCAGTTGGACCAGCGTTCGTGCTGGACGTGCAGACCGCGTGAGACGATGCTTCATCCAGTCCCAAACATGCTCAATGGGGGACAGATCCGGAGATCTTGCTGGCCAGGGTAGTTGACTTACACCTTCTAGAGCACGTTGGGTGGCACGGGATACATGCGGACGTGCATTGTCCTGTTGGAACAGCAAGTTCCCTCGCCGGTCTAGGAATGGTAGAACGATGGGTTCGATGACGGTTTGGATGTACCGTGCACTATTCAGTGTCCCCTCGACGATCACCAGTGGTGTACGGCCAGTGTAGGAGATCGCTCCCCACACCATGATGCCGGGTGTTGGCCCTGTGTGCCTCGGTCGTATGCAGTCCTGATTGTGGCGCTCACCTGCACGGCGCCAAACACGCATACGACCATCATTGGCACCAAGGCAGAAGCGACTCTCATCGCTGAAGACGACACGTCTCCATTCGTCCCTCCATTCACGCCTGTCGCGACACCACTGGAGGCGGGCTGCACGATGTTGGGGCGTGAGCGGAAGACGGCCTAACGGTGTGCGGGACCGTAGGCCAGCTTCATGGAGACGGTTGCGAATGGTCCTCGCCGATACCCCAGGAGCAACAGTGTCCCTAATTTGCTGGGAAGTGGCGATGCGGTCCCCTACGGCACTGCGTAGGATCCTACGGTCTTGGCGTGCATCCGTGCGTCGCTGCGGTCCGGTCCCAGGTCGACGGGCACGTGCACCTTCCGCCGACCACTGGCGACTACATCGACGTACTGTGGAGACCTCACGCCCCACGTGTTGAGCAATTCGGCGGTACGTCCACCCGGCCTCCCGCATGCCCACTATACGCCCTCGCTCAAAGTCCGTCAACTGCACATACGGTTCACGTCCACGCTGTCGCGGCATGCTACCAGTGTTAAAGACTGCCATGGAGCTCCGTATTCCACGGCAAACTGGCTGACACTGACGGCGGCGGTGCACAAATGCTGCGCAGCTAGCACCATTCGACGGCCAACACCGCGGTTCCTGGTGTGTCCGCTGTGCCGTGCGTGTGATCATTGCTTGTACAGCCCTCTCGCAGTGTCCGGAGCAAGTATGGTGGGTCTGACACACCGGTGTCAATGTGTTCTTTTTTCCATTTCCAGGAGTGTATATAATCTGGTAAAAGTTGATATAGTCATACAAAGAGAGAAAATTTACTGTGAAAACCGTGTTTTGCTTTGTCTTGATTTGTGATGAAGTAAATTAAAGATATACGTCAAGCTTAAGTTCTTTTATTAAATTTTCATGACAACACATTGACATTTACTCTAAATATTCACTCATGGGGAAGATTATTTCAGGATTATCATGTGCCATTGTAGCATTGTGTACACTTCCAAAGCTTGCTAGTTGAGTGTTACGACTGCTATGGGGGCAGACAGGGTAAAAGAGGCTCAAACAGCAGATAGAATGGAAGACTCCCCTCACCTTGGGACAATGCACATCAGCAACCGCCCTGTGCTAAACCATGGACGGAACACTTGCATGTGCCTGTTTTATTGCCGTGTCGGCCAGCAGGTTACAGGTGACAGTAAACAGAAGGCACTGAAAACCATACTCCTCCTGAAGAGGCCATGAAGGCTCAATGGTACTGACAGGCAAACATGTCATCCTCAGCCCACACGCGTCACTGGATGTGAATATAGAGGAGCATGTGGTCAGCACACCGGTCTCCCGGCCATTTGTCAGAAACAGCCATCCTTTCAAAGGAGTGTAGCTATGTGCAACATAATGGTGTAACTTAATCTTGTCTCAGAACGAGAAAGGTTTTTATTACTAATCTGCATATTAGACATACGCAAAAACAATCAGTTTTTGTGGATAACATTTTTATGTACAAGTACAATTAATCTAGTAAAAAAAACATCTTGCTATCCACAAGAAATAATTTTTCTCACCCATTCATTTCGATAAGTAAACACATACCACATACCACCATTGACGCAACACACGTCCACAGGTACTAGTCACAAGGTCATAGTTACTAGACAGACGCACTGAGGCGCCACTTGATTTCATTTTTGATACTACTGCATTCATTATATGTCGTTTCACACTGAGATTAACATATCATACAGCTTGTAAGAAGTAAAAACATATTAATAGACTCAGATGAGGTACCAGCAGAAGTAAGGGTGTGAGGGCATGTCATGAGGCGAGCTTTTGTAGTTCAGTCATTTGTCTATGAAAGGCAAAGATCTTGGGTTCGAATCCCAAAACTGCGAGGAAGTCTCGGGTGAGCAGACCTTTTCTAATGCAAGAGGTATTAGATACTACCAACGAGTTCACAACATGTCGTTCTCACGCAAGTTCACTACAGATAAAACTTCTTTGTATTACATTTATGCAAACAAGCAACACTGTTAATGTAATTTTGACATCCTGATGTGAGAAAGCATTATTTTATGATATATGATAATTCTTTTTTAAAAAAAATGTAGTTCTAACGTTAGTTTCACTTGTATTTTAAGCAATTTTTGCTCCTACTGTCAAGCCTGCCCTATGAACCCAGGTTAAAAGATAACTATACGAATGCAGGATTCATGCAACATGGAACATTACCAAGGATGAGCATCCCCAGTGACTTGGGCAGTTTTCGCAGAAGTTGGGCCATGGCCTACTCTGTACTTTCATTGGCTCAGACCAGAGAACGCCGTGCACCACCGCCATTTCCAGAGTATATCTGAGCATGACAATTTTGTTTTCTCTGTATGAACATCAAAGAACAGTAGACCATAACGCCACCTAACCAGTGTGGGAAAATCGCTTGCTTTTGCTCCAAAATTTTGGTCGACTGAATCATTCCGCCACCAGGCATGGTGGGAAGAGGCTGACGAACCGATAAGACATTGCTCCAGGACAGTACCAATGTGCATTTTGTATGCTGAAAGTGGAAAGCTTCTGTTGCGTACCCCCGTTTTTTCGCAAAATAAGCTGTATTCTCGTTCGTCACATTGGCGACAACACTGAGTCATCCCCTCCGGCAAGAGTTTTTTTTAGAGTTAGCAGATGAGGGGTTTGCTCTAATATTTAAGATTCGTGTAAATTTGAGCAGAACGCTACTTTCTTTGCCACGCGATTTGAGTTGCTTAATTGGTTATAAATTGTGGCCTCCTGACTCTCGTGACGGCCTTATCTGACGCTAGCTCCGCTGCACGGCGCTGCTGTCAGTTCTAAAGATGGTGGCTATGCTTCACACATCCATGGCGTTAGAGGAACGAAATGTGATTCGTTTTCTATGGAGCAAGAGACGAACGCCACGCGAGATCTACAGGCACATGCAGTCCACATATGAGGGAAACCATCTCGCTCTGAGAACCGTTGGTTGTGTTATGAGTTCAACAAAGGGCTTAACAATGAGAGGTCAGGAAGGCTGCATTCGTCGCCAGCTGATGATATTTCCCGCGTGGATGCAACGGAGAAAGCAGATCGGCGTACGCACATTATGGCCATTTCCCAGGAGCTTGGTGTATGGTATGGGAGTGCTTACAACATCGTTCACGAGTCCTTAGGATATTGGAAGGTTTCATGTTGGTGGGTGCCTAGCCTAAGCGGTTGGCTGAAAGGGAACCAAACGATTTCTTCACTGAACCATCTGGAAAGGTAATCCAACGAAGTTGAAGTTTCAAATGGCTCTGAGCACTATGGGACTTAACATCTATGGTCATCAGTCCCCTAGAACTTAGAACTACTTAAACCTAACTAACCTAAGGACATCACACAACACCCAGCCATCACGAGGCAGAGAAAATCCCTGACCCCGCCGGGAATCGAACCCGGGAACCCGGGCGCGGGAAGCGAGAACGCTACCGCACGACCACGAGCTGCCGGCGCAGTTGAAGTTTCCTGGACCACATTGTTACTGGCGATGAAATGTGGATACGGCATTCCACGCTGGGATCCAAGCAGCAGAGATACGGAAAGATCCGGGTTTGCTTGTGACAAAAAAATTCCGTTCAGCGCCATCTATTGGGAAAGTGACGTTAACGGCCTTCTGGGATAGCCATGGACCGTTCCTGCTAGATTTCGTGCCAGAAGGTGCGACCATCAATGCTGACAGTTATTGTTCCACACTGCCACGTCTGAGAACAGTCATTAGTCGAAGGCGACGAGAAATTCTCGATGTGGGCAACGTATACTGCTCCATGAAAATGCGAGACTACACGTGGCAATCAAAACTGTCGAAAAGCTCTGGGCATTTCACTGGGACATTCTGGGCACGCACCACACAGT
Organism: Schistocerca piceifrons; assembly: GCF_021461385.2. Taxonomy (NCBI): domain Eukaryota; kingdom Metazoa; phylum Arthropoda; class Insecta; order Orthoptera; family Acrididae; genus Schistocerca; species Schistocerca piceifrons. The sequence continues at coordinate 945,751,529 of NC_060139.1, forward strand.
CCAGACCTCGCCTCTAGCAATTTCCACGCTTTCGGACCACTGAAGAAGTTTTTGGCATGACAGCGATTCACAAGTAACGATGAAGCCAAGACAGCAGTCTGAGGGTGGTTCCACAGCCAGCTGGACGATTTCAACCCCAAGGCATCTCAAATTTAGTGGTCTTATGGGATAAATGTGTGAACCGGTGCGGGGAATATGTGGGAAAATAGTGTAAAGCACGTATAATAGGATGCATATTTGTCATTACCTGTATGTACCTTAATTTGTCTAATAAAAAATAGGGGCAAAGAATTTCTGATTTGCACTCATAATCGTCTGTCCCACATAAGACATGCCACATTCGCATGGAATACGGTACACGTCTGTATTTTGGAGACTTAGACTTTCTTCAACATTACATAGAACACTTTTTATATTTCGCTCAAGACAGTTTGAAAATCCGAGTAACCAATCTTTGGGAACACTATTCGAAGGTGGTGTAATTCTTCAGTGAGGCTCTTCTTGTCTGTAAGTGTTAGAGCTGTATGGACGCTGTGTGCATGGAATTTCTTTTTACGAGCAGTGATGGCTCGAAGCATTGGGTGCGTGCATTTTCTATGTACTCTGTGACCCAAGGATCCATCCATTCTTCTCATAATGAGCACATCGAAGAAAGTTAAATGGCTCTCTTCTTCAAGTTTTATATTAGAATGGATAGAGTTGTAATATTCCCTAAACTCTTCAATTTGTTTCGTTCCACGTTGCCACATCACAAACATTCGCCCATGTATCTATAAGAAAAACGTAGGTTTGAAACTGTCAGCTTCTAATCCGCATGCTTCAAAGTATTTCACGCAAACGTTCGTCAAGCAATGCTATAATGGACTACTCTTCGCAACACCATCAGTTTGCTGATAATAATTTCTCTCAAACAGAGAGAACGTGCCTTAAGAGCTCAGGGAAACAATCGTCGAACTTCCTTCCGCGATTAGTTCCTGGGATTCAAAAAGTGGGACTCTTGTAAAGAGGGAGACCACAGCGAAACTGACCATTATACAGAGGGGTCCAGAAAAATGTAGACAGTCTTTGATAGTTAATATCTTTGAAAAAATACAATATCGTTGCAGTTCTGCGCGGTGGCGTAGTCCATTGTTTTCTCAACAGTTCTTGGAGCGCATTTTCCAGCAGATGACAGTGCAGCAATTAATAAGCAAGATTGTCAGTTGACCAACGCAAGGCTGTATTGGAGTGGTACTGGAAGTACGAAAACATGGTGGAGGTAGAACAGCCGGCCGCGGTGGCCGGGCGGTTCTATGTGCTTCAGTCTGGAACCGCGCGACTGCTACGGTCGCATATTCGAATCCTGCCTTGGGCGTGGATGTGTGTGATGTCCTAAGGTTAGTTAGGTTTAAGTAGTTCTAAGTTCTAGGGGACTAATGGCCACAGATGTTAAGTCCCATAGTGCTCAGAGCCATTTGAAACATTTTGGAGGTACAACAACAATGGAATAATGGGTACAGATCTCGACCACCAACACATACAACAGTTTATCGTATTCGGGATAAATTGGAAGCCGACGGTACCATTCAGGTCGTGCATAAGGAAAGATCTGACCGATAAAAAACATCAGTAAGTCCAGCTTCTAGCGCTGCTGTGTTGAACATTTTGCAGGTCAACTCAGAAATCTGTGAAGCTGGGTGCACATGAAAACGGAATAAGACGATCAAGCGCACGACGAATTGTGAGGGGTGGAAAGCGGAAAGTGTACATTCCAAGATCGCTGCACACTATGAACGAGGACGATTCGGATCGAAGGATGGAGTACTCCGAGTGGTTTGAAGCCATGCTTCGCAAAGATAATAAGGTCTGACAAGGCGGAATTCACAGGGAACGGTACTGTGAACCTGCACAACTGCGTGTACTGGGCTCCCAAAAATCCTCACGTTCGCGTGGACGAACATGTTAATCTACCGGATGTTAATGTATGGTGCGGTCTGTCATCGCGGGTTTGATTGGATCGTTCTTCCTTGAAGATACCGTAACTGGTGGGGTGTATCTTCACATGCTGCAAACATCGAGTTTGCCTGCCATCCGAGAGGTTTTTTACCTACAACAAGGTGGCCCTCCGCCTCACTACCATTGAGATGTCAGAGCCTACCTGGATGGCTAGATCAAGGAGGGGCTATTGAGTACCTACCACGGTCCCCAGATTTTACGTCTCTTGACTTCTACCTATAGAGGACCTAGAAAAATGAAGTTTATCAACAGAAGTCAGCTACACTGAACGAGCTACGAGAAACCATCGAGGCGTCCTTTGCGGCTGTCTCAACGGCAACACTGACAGCCATATTTCGGTCAACGTTGTTTGGCTGCTAACATGGGTCACCTTCAACACATAAAATAACCTTCCTCAAATGGTTCAAATAGCTCTGAGCACTATGGGACTTAACATCTGAGGTCATCAGTCCCCTAGAACTTAGAACTACTTAAACCTAAGTAACCTAAGGACACCACACACATCCATGCCCGAGGCAGGATTCGAACCCACTACCGTAGCGGTCGCGCGGTTCCAGACTGAAGCGCCTAGAACCACTCGGCCACACCGGCCTGCTAACCTTCCTCCCCGTGCAAGAATTGTAACGGTGTGTCACTTTGTTCCATTAATATTGACTATCAAGGAGAGTCTGTATTTTTCTGGATCCCTCTGCACTCGTATCCTAGAGCCACAGTCGAATGAGATACACAAACTGCGCAGTGTTGCGAATGTAGTGTTCTCAATTCCCCACGTATTCGCTTAGAATGTGTATCAGGTGATTTATTTGGGGATGGATGTGGAAATCACTTTTTTAAATATTTTGTGCGATTTGTTGTACCGTTAACATGTTTTCGAACCACTGCAGGCTCATCATCAGATGGAAGTGTTTTGGAACATTATATCGTTCACCAATTGTGGCTAGATGCTGTGGTGTTGGCGAAAATTACAGAAACATTTATGAAACGGAAAGGCTGTTATGTTTTGGGTACTTTCGTGCTCTGCATCATGATATACATAGCAAATCCGTTCTCATAATGTACTTTATCAGGTAATACGCACAAATACACACACATTCAGCTGCACTTGGTTTTACACTTATTCGCTGAAGTTAACCGTGACCTTTGGTCCGAGATACATTGTATTACAGTACAAATATTACACTTTCAGACGATACACTTAAGAGAATCTTTCCAGTTACAGGAGCAATCTTATGTTGGCGATATACATGTGATATGGATTAAAATTTATACAAAAGATAAACAGAGTGAAATATTTAATATGTAACTAAAGATTGAATGAGTTACAGAATGCCGTAGTTGTTACGTGACTAGAAGAATATGACTTACAAAGGAGAATAAACACGTCTTATGTTTGTCATTTTTCGTGTTTTGGGGCCAAGATGTCTTGGAAATTCTGGAAGAAAGAGTACTGCAGTTTGTTTGTTAAGGATTTCTGAGGTGATTTTAGTTTGTGACTGTAAACCTCCCTGTGAGGCTGGTCCCGGCGGAGGTTCGAGTCCTCTCTCGGGCATGGGTGTGTGTATTTCTCCTTAGGATAATTTAGGTTAAGTAGTGTGAAAGCTTAGGGACTGATGACCTTAGCAGTTGAATCCCATAAGATTTCTCACACATTTGAACATTTTTTTGTAAATCGCTAATTGTTCAAGGAGGCCCATCTGTAACCCTTTCTCAGGAATGTGTAGCACAGATATCACCAACAAAGTTTTCATGATGAGCAGTATGTGATGCAAAGCTGGACTTAATTAAGTAGTTGAGTCGAAGGGCATCCGTATGATCTTTCTAGCCGCTTGCAAAACACCTCTCAGTATGGGCTCTTTAGAAGCAGGAGCATGTGAGTTTGTATATGCCGGAATTCTGATGCCGCTCTCCAGTGGATTTATTATTGTGATAATGTCATTTTGAAGTTTATTGTCAGTATGGAAGGATATTTTTATGTTACGTGGTCTAAAATATTCGCAAGTTTATTTGATACTTCGGGAAGTAATCGAAGACTGGGAAATTTTGGCATTTTTTTCTCAGTTTGTAATGGTGATGGTGATTGCCTACGTTTAATTGGGATATTTTTCAAGTAGGGTATGAGAGAGGTTTTATATCCATTAGTTTGGGCATCTGCTTCACTGATGGGGATCCAGAGCATACATTGTACATATGACTAGAAGAAAGCGGTTTTATGTTGGGTCGACATGAGGTGTTTTAATTGCAACATCAATGGTTGTGCGTTCTCTGTATATTTGGAAGGTACGCCTGTTATTGTGACTGGAAATAGTCATATTAAGGAAATTAATTCTTTCAGTGATCTGATTTCTACCGTGAATCTGATATTTGGATGCAGTTTATTCATTTCATCTGCTTGTTACGATATATATATATATATATTGTTTTTTATTTTTCAGGTGATTTTTTATTTTTTTTTATTTTTAGAGCATGATCCCTTCTCTCGGGGATATTATCTTTTCTTATCACTTTTACTTACGTGCATAAGTAAATATGAAACGGGTTCTTGAAGGGCCGCTGTTATTCATGTACCAACTTTAGATTTTGAACGTGATGACTAAAATATAGTTGTCCTTAACTGAATTGAATGTAATTTTGTTAATTTATATTTATTGATTGCAAAGTAAGGCTCGAGAGAATTTCGATTGTTGCCGTGGAGCGACCAAGATAAAACTTACTGAACTCATGGAATCTGTATAATTTAAAAAAATGAACTTTAACGTTAAATTAGTTATCTGTTGCAATTTAGAAAGTTTCTTACAACGAAATATCTCGCATTTACAGTTACTGTTAACACTTTGAAATATAAATTAATACTTCGGCGCGTAATGGCCGACCAGAGACTGCATCGGAAGATAAGCTTCCAGCAGCGCAAATTACTGAAAAAAATGCCTGTTAAAAATAATTAGGCGCTGGGACCATTTGAGGTGACAACTATTACAAAGAAATTCATTTTGTGATGACAATAATTAGTTTATTTTTAGCAGAATACAGAATAACTTACATAAAAAAAATGTGTAGCCGCTCAATGGCTGCCTTCCGCATTGCGAAGCAAAACAGTGTGTGTGTACCATAAAGTATGTCCGTCCTCCACGGCCGTACAATCGCGTCTCTTAGCGATCCTTTGTTATTTTCATGACATGTTTTAAATAAAGATGCTACTTTTAAATTATCACTGCATATCAGTTTTTTAAGAAGATGAACTGTATCTTTTATACTAATTATGTTCATAAAATAGGTTAAGTGTTTACAAATAATTTTTAGTTCACCCTTAACACTTCACAATATTGTTCACTGCTTACAACCGATAAAAATGTCAATATTTATGTGACGCACCGTCACATGCTACGGTATTTAGTGCTTCTTTTAGACCACTGAAATGTATTGTAGTGTCATTCACATACGACGCAGCACGAAGGAATTATCCGAATAGGACGGAAATCGGCAGCTGTGATTTACATGTACAGCCAAGCAAATGATTACAATTTCAGAAAAATTGGTTCGTTTATTCAAGAGCAAGAGATTCAGAAACTGAACAAGTCTGCAACGCGTTGGTTCGCCTCTGGCTCTTACGCTGGCCGTTATTCGGATTGACATTGATTGCCAGAGCTGCTGGGTGTCCTCTTGACCGATATCGTGCCAAGTTCTGTCGAACTGGCGCGTTAGGTCGTCAAAATACTGAGCTGATTGGAATGGTCTGCCCATAATTCTCCAAACGTTCTCAACTGGGGAGAGATCTGACGAACTTGTTGGTAAAGGTAGGGTTTAGCAAGCACGAAGATAAGCAGGAGAAATTCTTGACATGTGCATGCGGGCATTGCCTTCCTGAAATGTAAGGCCAGAATGGATAACTATGAAGGGCAACAAAACTGGGCGCAGAATACCGTCGACGTACTGCGGTGCTGTAAGGATGCCTGGGATAACAACCAAAGGGGCTCTGTTACGAAAATAAATGTCACCCCAGACCACCGCTCCTGACTCTCGGGCTGTATGGCAGGCCACAGTCAGGCTGGAATCCCACTGCCGTCCCGCGCCTCTCCATACACGTCTTGCTATTAAACGAAAAATAATTATGTGAGAGGATTCATTCAGGCAACATCATGAGTTCATTAATGTCTGCATTGTTTAGCGTCGTGTTGCGTCGTTTCTTTCTTATATTGTACCTTTTATAATATATAATTTTGTCAGTAAATTGTGTGTGAGCTAATAAGATTTCTTGCTCTAGATTATGTACGAATATTTCAGCAAGTAAATCTGCAAGGCTCCTACCCAATGTCAGACCATTACAGAGCTATTACAAATGATTGAAGCAATTTCATAAATTCACTGTAGCTCCATTCATTGACATATGCTCACGACACACTACAGATACGCAGAAAAACTCATAAAGTTTTGTTCGGCTGAAGCCACACTTCAGGTTTCTGCCGCCAGAGCGCTCGAGAGCGTAGTGAGACAAAATGGCGACAGGAGCCGAGAAAGCGTATGTCGTGCTTGAAATGCACTCACATCAGTCAGTCATAACAGTGCAACAACACTTCAGGACGAAGTTCAACAAAGATCCACCAACTGCTAACTCCATTCGGCGATGGTATGCGCAGTTTAAAGCTTCTGGATGCCTCTGTAAGGGGAAATCAACGGGTCGGCCTGCAGTGAGCGAAGAAACGGTTGAACGCGTGCGGACAAGTTTAACGCGTAGCCCGCGGAAGTCGACGAATAAAGCAAGCAGGGAGCTAAACGTACCACAGCCTTACCGTTTAAAATTGCTACAAGCCCTGACACCCAATGACAAAGTCAAACGCTTTGAATTTTCGGCGCAGTTGCAACAGCTCATGGGAGAGGATGCGTTCAGCGCAAAACTTGTTTTCAGTGGTGAAGCAACATTTCGTCTTAATGGTGAAGTGAATAGACACAATGTGCGAATCCGGGCGGTAGAGAATCCTCACGCATTCGTGCAGCAAATTCGCAATTCACCAAAAGTTAACATGTTTTGTGCAATCTCATGGTTTAAAGTTTACGGCCCCTTTTTCTTCTGTGAAAAAAAGTTACAGGACATGTGTATCTGGACATTCTGGAAAATTGGCTCATACTACAACTGGAGACCGACAGCGCCGACTTCATCTTTCAACAGGATGGTGCTCCACCGCACTTCCATCACAATGTTCGGCATTTCTTAAACAGGAGATTGGAAAACCGATGGATCGGTCGTGGTGGAGATCATGATCAGCAATTCATGTCATGGCCTCCACGCTCTCCCGACTTAACCCCATGCGATTTCTTTCTGTGGGGTTGTGTAAAAGATTCAGTGTTTAAACCTCCTCTACCAATAAACGTGCCAGAACTGCGAGCTCGCATCAACGATGCTTTCGAACTCATTGATGGGGACATGCTGCACCGAGTGTGGGAGTAACTTGATTATTGGTTTGATGTCTGCCGAATCACTAAAGGGACACATATCGAACATTTGTGAATGCCTAAAAAAACTTTTTGAGTTTTTGTATGTGTGTGCAAAGCATTGTGAAAATATCTCAAATAATAAAGTTATTGTAGAGCTGTGCAATCGCTTCAATCATTTGTAATAATCCTGTATTTTGCATATAAAACTTGCTATTAAATGAAAAATAATTATGTGAGAAGATTCATTCAGGCAACATAAATGTCTGCATTCTTTAGCTTTTTGTAATTGGCTATATACTTTTGTATTATTGAGAGAAGGTCTTTCTGGGGGATATTTGTTGGAGATTTACTATGTCAAAGGAGGCATTTTGCTGTATCTGGCACTATTAGATCCTTAATATTGCTGATTAACTCAAAACTGTTGTTAACTGATAAGTTATATTCAAGAGACTCGCCACTGAAGTGCCGTCGGCATGAGAAAGAGGGCCGGCCGTGGTGGCAGAGCGGATATAGGCGCTTCAGTCCGGAACCACACGGCTGCTACGGTCATAGGTTAGAATCCTGCCTCGGGCATGGTTGTGAGTGATGTTCTTAGGTTAGTTAGGTTTAAGTATTCTAAGTTCTAGGGGACTGATGACCTCAGATGTTAAGTCCCATAGTGCTCAGAGCCATTTGAACCATTTTGAACCATGAGAAAGAAGAAGCAAAGCAGACTGAGGGGCATGAGTTGCGTTGGGGTGTTTGGGTGAAGAGACCAAATTGCGAGGTCATCGGTCTCATCGGATTAGGGAAGGACGGGGAAGGAAATCGGCTGTGCCCTTTCAAAGGAACCATCCCGCCATTTACCTGAAGCGATTTAAGTAAATCACGGAAAACCTGTATCAGTATGGCCGGACGCGGGATTGAACCGTCGTCCTCCCGAATGTGAGTCCACTGTGCACTGTGCCACCTCGCTCGGTGAGGGGCAAGAATTTACAGACAATGACAGAGGTAGATATGGTCCGGTCATATGAACTATTGTTGTGGACAACACCGGAATCACCTAAACCATACCTTTGCAGCTACTTGCAACAGCCTTCCCTGTCAACAATATTGCCCAGCCATATTGCTGTATTTTGATTAACTTTATCCGCAATGCAGCAATGTTGTCGGCAACATTATCTGTGGGCATGGATCGCCCTTGTAAAAGCATCTTTGATGACTTTAGGTGGTAGGCCTGAGCCGCTGAGAAGCATCATCTTCTTCCTCTCGATTTTATTCGTAGGTTCGACGTGTGGCTGTCTGTACACAACACTCATTCTGGCGATCTACACTACTGGCCATTAAAATTGCTACACCAAGAAGAAATGCAGATGATAAACGGGTATTTATTGACCAAATATATTATACTAGAACTGACATGTGATTACATTTTCGCGCAATGTGGGTGCGTAGATCCTGAGAAATCAGTACCCAGAACAACCACCTCTAGCCGTAATAACGGCCTTGATACGCCTGGGCATTAAGTCAAACAGAGCTTGGATGGCGTGTACAGGTTCAGCTGCCCATGCAGCTTCAACACGATACCACAGTTCATCAAGAGCAGTGACTGGCGTATTGTGACGAGCCAGTTGCTCGGCCACCATGGACCAGACGTTTTCAATTGGTGAGAGATCTGGAGAATGTACTGGCCAGGGCAGCAGTCGAACATTTTCTATATCCAGAAAGGCCCGTACAGCACCTGCAACATGCGCTCGTGCATTATCCTGCTGAAATGTGGGGTTTCGCAGGGATCGAATGAAGGGTAGAGCCACGGATCGTAACACATCTGAAATGTAACGTCCACTGTTCAAAATGCCGTCAATGTGAACAAGAGGTGACCGAGACGTGTAACCAATAGCACCTCATACCATCACGCCGGGTGATGCACCAGTATGGCGATGACGAATACACGCTTCCAATGTGCGTTTACCGCGATGTCGCCAAACACGGATGCGACCATCATGATGCTGTAAACAGAACCTGGATTCATCCGAAAAAATGACGTTTTGCCGTTCGTGCACCCAGGTTCGTCGTTGAGTACACCATCGCAGGCGCTCCTGTTTATGATGCAGCGTCAAGGGTAACTGCAGCCGTGGTCTCCGAGCTGATAGTCCATGCTGCCGTAAACGTCGAACTGTTGGTGCAGATGGTTGTTGTCTTGCAAACGTCCCCATCTGTTGACTCAGGGATCGAGACGTGGCTGCACGATCTGTTACAGCCATGCGGATAAGATGCCTGTCACCTCGGCTGCTAGTGATACGAGGCCGTTGGGATCGAGCACGGCGTTCCGTATTACCCTCCTGAACCCACCGATTCCATATTCTGCTAACAGTCAGTCGATCTCGACCCCTTAGCAGCAATGTCGCGATACGATAAAACGCAATCGCGATAGGCTACAATCCGACCTTTATCAAAGTCGGAAATGTGATGGTACGCATTTCTCCTCCTTACACGAGGCATCACAACAACGTTTCACCAGGCAACGCCGGTCAACTGCTGTTAGTGTCTGAGAAATCGGTTGGAAACTTTCCTCATGTCAGCACGTTGTAGGTGTCGCCACTGGCGCTAACCTTGTGTGAATGCTCTGAAAAGCTAATCTTTTGCATATCACAGCATCTTCTTCCTGTCGGTTAAATTTCACGTCTGTAGCACGTCATCTTTGTGGTGTAGCAATTTTAACGGCCAGCAGTGTAAAATCTTCTTGTTGTAGTCCAAACACGACTTTAGATCTGTATCGTTATTTCGCGACTTCTCAGGAAGCTATTGCTGCTCACATTATTCCTCCCTAGCAGTTGCTTCGCTGAGAGCAGAGTTCCAAGAATGCCATTCGCTTCCTACAGAGTTCAAGGACAACGCTTTTAAGTGTCCGCCTATGGGGTGTATTCAGCCTCTTTATGCCAATTGAGGAGCTACTTGACCGTGCAGTAGCCGCTCGGGGTCACGAAAAACCAACAACGGCCGGGAGTGCGGTGTGCTGGCATCACGCCTCTCCATACCACACCCAATGACGCTATTTCAAGAGGATGACACGGTGGCCGGTCGGTATCATATAGACGAAGTGTACATCTTACGGTATTAACAGCATCACTCACGCCGCTATATGAGCTGTTGTAGTCAATTGAGGTAATAACATTCCAAACTGAAAGCGGATGCCGGAAATAGTATTGTTTGCATATTGACAAGAACAACATGTGGAGCGCATCCAGAAACTGTGATAATTTTTGGACTAGCTTTGCGCAGCTTAACAGCTTAATACACATGGCCAAAGCGGAGGGCATACCTATCAATGAGACATGTCGCATCAAACAGGCTGTCTACTATACTGCCCACCCGCTGGATAAGCTAGGTCGCCTTTAAAATTTTTGCACCCAATAGATGGCGCTGGTGAGATATCAAGTGACTATTATTTTAAAATTTGCCGTTGTTGTTAAAATAATGGCAGGTCAGAAATTGGCCGAGTATTTTGTTTATAGGAAAAGATACGAAAAAATCGAAATTTCGTGAAGGCAATGGATGATTTCTTACATTTTTCTTGAAGGTCTCTGTATGGCTCGTATTCCATTATTCAACTTTTGCTAAAAAGTCCCCTTCCGAAAAGTGGAGCAGCACCATGCACAAGCTCAGAGGAGCAGGTTAACAAGATGGGAAGCAAAGGCAACGGTTGTACGAATATCAGCTCTTGTCTTGGTCCATTAAGTTGCAGAATATTGCTATTCTGTGTGGCTCAACAACGCACGTACTGCCAAAGATATCAGCCAACTGAAAGATACAATGAAGATAATATTGTGCACCATCAAACCAACACCTAGTACACACCTCCCTTGTATCTGAAGACTAGCAGCTCTGCTAAGACAATGGCAGAAATATCACAGTAACCCGAAGCTGGCCTTCTATCATGACTGCAGACCCCAGAGAAATCAGAGAGATTGAAATCCAGGAACCCATCATTGAAACTTGTTGACAAACTCATCAAATCATGTTTCGAGGCCTCGTCACACCTGGCCTGGAGAATGGACCTCTTCAGATCCTTACCATCTGACTTAATCCATGCTAAATTCACTTTGTTTCAATATACCAAGAAAGGAATCTTTAAGTAGAATTAAGACAAATCACAGAAGATGTAAGTAGGGCAAATGTAACGAATGCAGTCACCGAGTGCTGTATGCACACCCTAAATTTCCATTTTTTCCAAAGGCGACTACGTATGTAACTGCCAATAACAGTCTCACTAAAATAGAAACATTTGTTAAAGTTATATGAATGCGTGATGTCTGTTCTTTCGGACTTATCTGAAAGAACAACCACCCAAAATCTGCAGCTGTGATACACGTATTATGTAAACTGAACGTGGAGGGAGAGAAAGGAAAGGAAAGAGCTAAAGATATCAGCTTCATCGAACTTAATGCGGAATCAGCGGCGATGAGTGAAAATGTGTACTGGACTGGAGTCGAACGCAGAACCTCCTGCACCCGCCCTGAACGCTGTGGATTCATTGCCCATCAAGGTAAAGAACAGGCATCACACATTCATACAATCTATTCGCCTCGATGAGTAATGAATCTGCTACCTTCAGTGCGGATGCACGTTTACATTCGACTTCCAGCGGGCATCTAATGTTGACGAGCGTGGAGGACATGGTGAGGGACTGTGGGCAGATGGCGCTAGGTGGGAATGTGCGTCGGTGAGGGAGCGTGCCGAGATAATACACCCATTCACGATAAACGCGGTGTCTGGGTGAGGTAATGGTTAACATAGTGCCTAGTAAGGAGGAGATCCTGAGTTGGTTCAAATGGCTCTGAGCACTATGGGACTTAACTTCTAAGGTCGGCAGTCCCCTAGAACTTAGAGCTACTTAAACCGAACTAACCTAAGGACATCACACACATCCATGCCCGAGGCAGGATTCAAACCTGCGACCGTAGCGGTCGCGCGGATCCTGAGTTCAAGTCCCACTCACGCACACATGTTCTTGCGTCGCCCTGATTCCACGTAAAGTTCCGATGCAGCTGATACTTTTACCTCCTTTCCTTTCCTTTCCTTTCCTTTCTCCCCCTCCACCATCAATTTACATAATTTGTTAAAGTCACAGTGCATGCACAGTGAAGGGTCTGAATGTGACTTACACAAGGCTATTGATTATCACGGAGACACAATGTCAAATGATCAGTTTTAACACCAAGACCAAAGAAAGAGAGATCGCTCATTGTCATCTTGACCAGTTTACTGCGAATTTTTACACGACATTCTAATGAAGCATAGTTATCACAAATCCTGAAAAGTTCTTGACCTATTTATTTCTAATTTTCATACGATTCTCTAATATTACGACGGACATAGACAGATAGTCTATATACAGAGGGGTCCAAAAAATGTATCTACTGTCCACAACTGGCAAACTAATTGACGGAGTTGTCCCATCTTTGGTAGTGTAATAGTTTGTAGTTCCGGCAATCGCCACACAAGCGTTATATTGCGTTGTTTTGTTTTGTCAGATCTGCACGACCTCTAACAGTAACAAGTCCAGCTAACTCCCGTCGTGTGTTACGACACTTCACTCGCTCACCACAGAAGTCTGTGAGACAGTGTGCCCGTGAAACTGGAGTGAGTCGCTCAAGTGTTCGGCGAATTTTGAAGACAGCAAAGTGGAAGTGCTACATCCCACGATTCCTACACGCAATGAACGAGGACGACCCAGATCGAAGAATGGAGTACTGCGAGTGGTTTACTAAACATGGTGCGCAACGATGAAGAGTTTGCAGAGATGATTGTGTGGCCTGATGAGGCACAGTTCAAACTCAATGGTACAGTAAATCGCCACAATTGCATCTACTGGGCCGCCGAAAATCCGAACGTCCATGTAGACAAAGCCGTGAATTTGCCAGGAGTAAATGTGTGGTCTGGGTTGTCTTACTGGGGCTTGATTGGGCCATTCTTCTTTGACGGCACAGTTACCGGTGAGGTGTACCTTCAGAAGCTTCAGACATCCATTTTACCTGCCATCCGAGACTTGTATGGAGACGGAAGAGTTTACTTTCAACAAGATGGTGCCCCAGCCCACTACCAAAATCGTTTTAGGACGTATCTCGGCGAAAATCTACCAGGAAGATGGATAGGCTGTAGAGGTGCTGTGGAGTATCCACCACGTTCCCTAGACCTAACTCCTCTGGACTTTTACGCGTGGGGAACACTGAAGGACGTCGTTTATCGACAAAAGCCACACACATTGGATGAACTTCGAGAATCCATCGTACATTCATGTGCAAATATCCATCTGGACACGTTGCAGTCAGTAGTTCGTGCTGCAGTTCGGCGGCATCGTTTGTGTGTAGATGTTAATGGTGACCATTTCGAACACCTACAGTGACATCTTTAAGTTGGACTTTAAGCTACACTTTCACCAAAAGTGAGACAACTCCGTCAACTAGTTTGCAAGTTATGGACTTTTAAACAGTGGATACATTTTTTTGGACCCCTCTGTATTTTTGTAGTGTGTGTAATATATACATATATATATATACACCATGTGATCAAAAGTATCCGGACACCTGGCAGAAAATGACTTACAAGTTCGTGGCGCCGTCATCGGTAATGCCGGAGTTCAATATGGTGTTGGCCCACCCTTAGGCTTGATGACAGCTTCCTCTCTCGCAGGCATACGTTCAGTCAGGTGCTGGAAGGTTTCTTGGGGAATGGCAGACTATTCTTCACGGAGGGCTGCACTGAGGACAGGTATCGATGTCGGTCGATGAGGCCTGGTACGAAGTCGGCGTGCCAAAACATCCCAAAGGTGTTCTATAGGATTCAGGTCAGGATTCTGTGCAGGCCAGTCCATTACAGGGATGTTATTGTCGAATAAGCACTCCTCCACAGGCCGTACATAATGAACAGGTGCTCGATTGTGTAAAAGATGCAATAGCCATCCCCGAGTTGCTCTTCAATAGTGGAAAGGGGTGCAAGCCCCCTCCATGAAAAACACGACCACACCATAACACCACCGCCTCCGAATTTTACTGTTGGCACCACACACACTGGCAGATGACGTACACCGGGCATTCGCCACACCCACACCCTCCCATCGGATCGCTACATTGTGTACCGTGATTCGTTACTCCACACAACGTTTTTCCACTCTTCAATTGTCCAATGTCTACGCTCCTTACACCAAGCGAGGCGTCGTTTGGCATTTACCGGTCTGATGTGTGGCTTATGAGCAGCCGCTGACCATAAAATCCAAGTTTTCTCACCTCCCGGCTAACTGTCATAGTACTTGCAGTGGATCCTGATGCAGTTTGGAATTTCTGTGCGATGGTCTGGACAGATGTCTGCCTATTACACATTACGGCCCTCTCCAACTGTCGGCGGTCTCTGTCAGTCAATAGACGAGGTCGGCCTGCACGCTTTTGTGCTGTACGTGTCCCTTCACATTTCCACTTCACTATCACATCGGAAACTGTGTGCCTAGGGATGTTTAGGAGTGTGGAAATCTCGCGTACAGACGTACGACACTAGTGACACCCGACCCTGTTCGAAGTCCGTCCGTTCCGCGGAGCGCCCCATTCTGCTCTCTCACGATGGCTAACGACTACTGAGGTTGCTGATATGGATTACCTGGCAGTAGGTGGCCGCACAATGCACCTAATATGAAAAACGTATGTTCTGGGGATGTCCGCATACTTTTGCTCACATAGTGTATAGTCTATACAGGGGGAAGCGTGGTATCACAAATCTCGGACAGTTCTTGACCGATTTACTTCCAACTTTTACACAATATTGTAATGAACATTCGGACTGCAATGGACAGAGAGGGGGAGAAGGAAAAGTACAAATAGAGGCGGAGGAGATTATGCACAGAGGGATGGGGGGAAATGAGGAGATGTACGGAGATAGAATGGGGATGAGAAGATGGGTAGAGAGAGAGGGGCAAGGAATTTATGATGTATATGCATTTCCCATACATATTTAGCAATTGCGAGGCATTGCCAGGTTCGCTAGTTTGTAATAAAAGTAAGCACCAGTGACGTCACTGGCGACGGCGCAGCAACATAAGCACGGCAGCGGCATCCACACGACAGCCAACCACTTAGCGATGGCAGAGGATGTCTGCTTGAAACCCGGATATATTTTATTAATAAATACTACTTCCGAAAATCGATAGGAAATTGAAAGGCCATCTGTTGTAGTATAGCTTGCCGCATTTCTGTATCCTATTTTCGAATATTTGTTTGCTTAATAGACAAGAAATGCCCGAAACTAGCATACGACGTTCTCAGAAAGGTTTTAATCTAAACGAAAACCTCAGATTTTCTCAAATTCAACGGCGTTTCCTGATAATTGAAATATATACGCTTCTGAACCCATTTGTTCACCCAAACATTTCTTCATTCTAAACTGTTGTTTTTCGTTAAGATTTCTCATCTTCGTAACGATTCTTCGTCTTATTCTTCTTAGTGCAACAACGGTGGCGTCTGATCTGTTTTTAACCATGACGCTGTAAACTTCCACACATCTGTCTCGCAAGTACTTGCAGCAAGTTCCTGAAATTAACAAAGCCAAGAGAGTTTCAGAAGTAAATATGCGCAAGTTTTTGTTCTTATGCAAAAACAACAGAGCAAATGGGTAGCTCAGTTGGTAGAGCACTTGCCCGCGAAAGGCAAAGGTCCCGAAAAAATGGTTCAAATGGCTCTGAGCACTATGGGACTCAACTGCTGAGGTCATTAGTCCCCTAGAACTTAGAACTAGTTAAACCTAACTAACCTAAGGACATCACAAACATCCATGCCCGAGGCAGGATTCGAACCTGCGACCGTAGCACAGGTCCCGAGTTCGAGTCTCGGTCCGGCACACAGTTTTGATCTGCCAGGAAGTTTCATATCAGCGCACACTCCGCTGCGGAGTGAAAATCTCATTCTGGAAACCAGAGCAAATGCTTGCAGAAGTTACTTGGGGAAGCTGTATGCTAGTGAACATACTCCTAAAACGTGTGTCGCTCACTTGCAAACATGTGACCGGCGCAGGAAAATCGCGCTGAGACTTTAGCGCCGCTGTTGGTAATGTTGGCAGCACCGGTCCTCATCGAGCCTTTCTCAAGTCAACCCGCAAATTCTTTGGCGTGCGAAACTTATGAAGTTTCGCACAGTGTGTTACTATCAAGCAATACAGCTTGATGGAACTTAGACCAAATACAGAAAAACTGTTACAGTATAGTGCAGAAGATAAGTGATAAAATACGCAATGCGGCAAACAGAGTCACTGTGACTGACGCCCGAACAACAGGGAACTGACGTGCATTGAGACGAGAAAATAGTCCATTGAAAATGGCTAGACACTAGCCGAAATCTGGATTTGCCAAAAAACCTGCAAAAAAGAACGACTGATTGCTGTGCTCTATCATTTATAAATTCATGTTTTCTGTTAAAACCTACGGTGAAGAAGTTCTGTACACAACTCTTCTTGAATTATACATCAGGAGAAAGAATATATTTGGGAGAAACAATTTGTCTGATGGTTTAAATGCCGTGCCATCGAAATTAAAACTGATAGTGAGAAAGAAAACGAAACCACATATTTTCACAACACAGCATAGAATACAATTTTCTTTCTCGCAGTCAGCAGTAATAGAAAATCTGAACTTTGTTGCTTAAAAAATATACAGTCCACGTACAAATTTGAAGTACGTCGGTGAAGACCTTTTCGAGCACGTTGATACACCATATACACTCCTGGAAATTGAAATAAGAACACCGTGAATTCATTGTCCCAGGAAGGGGAAACTTTATTCCTGGGGTCAGATACATCACATGATCACACTGACAGAACCACAGGCACATAGACACAGGCAACAGAGCATGCACAATGTCGGCACTAGTACAGTGTATATCCACCTTTCGCAGCAATGCAGGCTGCTATTCTCCCATGGAGACGATCGTAGAGATGCTGGATGTAGTCCTGTGGAACGGCTTGCCATGCCATTTCCACCTGGCGCCTCAGTAGGACCAGCGTTCGTGCTGGACGTGCAGACCGCGGGAGACGACGCTTCATCCAGTCCCAAACATGCTCAATGGGGGACAGATCCGGAGATCTTGCTGGCCAGGGTAGTTGACTTACACCTTCTAGAGCACGTTGGGTGGCACGGGATACATGCGGACGTGCATTGTCCTGTTGGAACAGCAAGTTCCCTTGCCGGTCTAGGAATGGTAGAACGATGGGTTCGATGACGGTTTGGATGTACCGTGCACTATTCAGTGTCCCCTCGACGATCACCAGTGGTGTACGGCCAGTGTAGGAGATCGCTCCCCACACCATGATGCCGGGTGTTGGCCCTGTGTGCCTCGGTCGTATGCAGTCCTGATTGTGGCGCTCACCTGCACGGCGCCAAACACGCATACGACCATCATTGGCACCAAGGCAGAAGCGACTCTCATCGCTGAAGACGACACGTCTCCATTCGTCCCTCCATTCACGCCTGTCGCGACACCACTGGAGGCGGGCTGCATGATGTTGGGGCGTGAGCGGAAGACGGCCTAACGGTGTGCAGGACCGTAGCCCAGCTTCATGGAGACGGTTGCGAATGGTCCTCGCCGATACCCCAGGAGCAACAGTGTCCCTAATTTGCTGGGAAGTGGCGGTGCGGTCCCCTACGGCACTGCGTAGGATCCTACGGTCTTGGCGTGCATCCGTGCGTCGCTGCGGTCCGGTCCCAGGTCGACGGGCACGTGCACCTTCCGCCGACCACTGGCGACAACATCGATGTACTGTGGACACCTCACGCCCCACGTGTTGAGCAATTCGGCGGTACGTCCACCCGGCCTCCCGCATGCCCACTATACGCCCTCGCTCAAAGTCCGTCAACTGCACATACGGTTCACGTCCACGCTGTCGCGGCATGCTACCAGTGTTAAAGACTGCGATGGAGCTCCGTATGCCACGGCAAACTGGCTGACACTGACGGCGGCGGTGCACAAATGCTGCGCGGCTAGCGCCATTCGACGGCCAACACCGCGGTTCCTGGTGTGTCCGCTGTGCCGTGCGTGTGATCATTGCTTGTACAGCCCTCTCGCAGTGTCCGGAGCAAGTATGGTGGGTCTGACACACCGGTGTCAATGTGTTCTTTTTTCCATTTCCAGGAGTGTATATTAAAAATATATGGCCTATATCTGTTCAATTCCTTATTGGATTATCATGTAAAAGTTCGAAGTGAATCGGTCAAAATTTTTCCGAGATTTTTACGAACAACGTTTCCCCTTTATGTAGTACATTTACATTTACATACCGTATATATTAAAAATATGTAGCCTTTGCCTATCATATCGCTTATTAGAGTGTAATGTAAAAATCTGAAGTTAATCTGCCCAGAACTTTTGGTGGTTTTTGCTAACAACCTTAGCCAACTAATTGTTTTTATATACAAAGTAGTAGTATAGACTTTATTTATGCGTCCGTATACTATAAATATTTAAAAAAATATTTAGCCTATGTTTGTCCGAACGCTTATAAGAGTATCGTGTAAAATTTTGAAGTGAATCAGTCATCTACTTTTCTAGATTTTTGCTAATAACTTTCCCCCTTTATACCCCCCCTACCGTTGTTCTTTCACTGGCGATTAATTTCGTAAACGTTGACCACAATCGTTTGTTGTCCCAAAAAGATGAATGCTGGGTGCAGTATGATTGAATCTGATCGGCACGTGCTTTACCGTGAAACAGAGGCATTCTTACGCGTTGCGAAGACTGCAGGACATTTGATTTTGCAAGAAGATTTAATGCGAAAAACATCTGCTCCCAATGAATTGCGTATGATTCGACCGAAGCTCGTAAACAGGATAGTGTGGACTGGTGTAAGGAAATACTCGAAAAATTAACCCACGAAATGATAAGCAGGTATATAAATAACATCGTAACAAGAGACAAACCTTGGATATACATGGTGGGCCAGAATTCATGATCGTAAAGTTTGATGTTTTTAAACTGCAACAAGAAGCAGCATGAAAGCCTCGCGTGATTAGCCGAGCGGTCTAGGGGCCGCAGTCATGGACTGTGCGGCTGGTTCCGGCGGAGGTTCGAGTCCTCCCTCGGCCATGGGTGTGTGTGTTTGTCCTTAGGGTAATTTAGGTTAAGTAGTGTGTAAGCTTAGGGACTGATGACCTCAGCAGTTAAGTCCCATAAGATTTCACACACATTTGAACATTTTTGCAGCATGAAAGCCAAACAGGAACATGAAACGAGTTCCTGTCTCTATCAGAAATTGGATTTAACAGAAAAAGATACCAGCAAGAATGGAATAACACAGAATGAATGTTCTTAAATACTTCTTGCATATCTCACACTCCGCATACTGGTCGCACTCTGGGCGGTGTTGGATTCGCTGCCATGTGCGTCTTCTTGCCCGGCGCAGCAGTACAAGAGTAATCATTCTCAGCGTAGCCTTTTGCCCAGATGTAAACATTTCGAACCGGCAGCTAAGGTATACAGCTCAGTCATTGTCATCATAACATTACGACAAGCCGCTAATGTTGGAAAAGCTGCAGGTAACTGTTCACACGATTCACGTCGCTTATTTCTATCAAGATCACTTAATTCATTTCTGCTGCCGGATCGAAATCAACGATAACCTCCCTTTTTCATTCAAAGACGCATTGAGGTTTTACGAATATTCATCTTAGGCGACCGCTTCCTTGTCGATTTTGCTGCTGAACGTAGCAATAGTGGATTTAAGCGTTCAGTGACTTCATTATCGTTGTCATATTTCTTGGGTCTATCACAGACCCAGATGCAAAGGCCTTTCTTTCCAGTTTCCGAAGATCAGCTTACGTTGGGGCTTCACTCTTGAAGTGATTAAAAAGTTTTCCCTAATTTCATTATTCATATCACCCGTTCTTTCCTTTATATACAGCCGTACTCGAAGTAGAAGACGTTCGTCAGTTGTGAATCTGCTTGTATCGGCCATTATAACGCAAATGTTCGCTTTTCCAGGATAAAATTCAGCCGGCCGGAGTGGCCGTGCGGTTCTAGGCGCTACAGTCTGGAGCCGAGCGACCGCTACGGCCGCAGGTTCGAATCTTGCCTCGGGCATGGATGTGTGTGATGTCCTTAGGTTAGTTAGGTTTAATTAGTTCTAAGTTCTCGGCGACTAATGACCTCAGAAGTTAAGTCGCATAGTGCTAACAAGGGAACCTCCCCATCGCTTCCCCCTCAGATTTAGTTATAAGTTGGCACAGTGGATAGGCCTTGAAAAACTGAACACAGATCAATCGAGAAAACAGGAAGAAGTTGTGTGGAACTATGAAAAAAATAAGCAAAATGTACAAACTGAGTAATCCATGCGAAGATAGGCAACAACAAGAAGAGTCTAGGTGCGCCGTGGTCCTGTGGTTAGCGAGAGCAGCTACGGAACGAGAGGTCATAGGTTCAAGTCTTCCCTCGAGTGAAAAGTTTGATTTTTTATTTTCAGTTTATGTCACAAACTGTTATGTTTTCATCACTTTTTTGGGAGTGATTATCACATCCACAAGAAAACCTAAATAGGGCAAGGTAGAAGAATCTTTTTACCCATTCGCCAAGTGTACAAGTTAGGTGGGTCGACAACATATTCCTGTCATGTGACGCACATGCCGTCACCAGTGTCGTATAGAATTTATCAGACGTGTTTTCCTGTGGAGGAATCGGTTGACCTATGACCTTGCGATCAAATGTTTTCGGTTCCCATTGGAGAGGCACGTCCTTTCGTCTACTAATCGCACGGTTTTGCGGTGCGGTCGCAAAACAGAGACACTAAACTTATTACAGTGAACAGAGACGTCAGTGAACGAACGGACAGATCATAACTTTGCGAAAATAAAAATTTCCGTAGAGGGAAAACTTGAACCAAGGACCTCTTGTTCCGCAGGTACTCACGCTAACCACGGGACCACGGCGTTCCTGCGCTCACGTTCTCCTTGATATTGCCTATCTTCCACATGGACTACTCAGTTTGTATATTTTACTTAATTTTTTTCATAGTTCCACACAACTTCTTCCTGTTTTCTCGATTGATCTGTGTTCAGTTTTTCGAGGCCTATCCACTGTGCCAACATATAACTAAATCTGAGGGGGGTGCGATGGGGAGGTTCCCTTGTAAGAGCCATTTGAACCATTTTTGTTAAAATTCAGTTATCAACTGCAAATAAATTTTATTATGTTTTACCATTTCGACAAATGTTGCAACTTGCTATAATCAAACATCGACCTTGATTTGAGGAAGAAATTTCTGAGACTGTACGCTTGGAGCACAGTACTGTATGGAAGTGCATCATGGAGTGTCGGAAAACCGGAAAAGAAGAGAATCGAAGCGTTTGATACGTGGTGCCACAGAAGGATGTTTAAAATTAATGGAATGATAACATAAGAAACGAGCATGATCCCCTCAGAACTAGAGAGAAAAATACTGACAAGGAGAAGGGACAGGATGATAATATCCGTGGTACTTGAGGAACCTGAGGAGGGTCAAATTGTTGGGAGAGACAGAGTTGGAATAAAAATCTGCCAGGAAGTTTCATATCAGCGCACACTCCGCTGCAGAGTGAAAATCTCATTCTAGAGTTGGAATACATCGAACAAATAACTATCGATGTTGGTTGTAAGTGCTACTGGTAAATTGAAATGTCTGGCACAGGAGAGATTAAATCGTGATGGGCCGCATCAGATCTGCGTGAAGACTGAAGTCTTTTGCCCACTTCTCCCCCCGCCCCGTCCCTCACCCTCGAGAAAAAATACTATTTAGCCACTCATAGCGCTACTGTATTAACTCTCCCAGTACCAGTAAGGTCAGTATGACCTTATAATCACAGTGGAAACATAAATCTCCCTTGTTTTCAGAACTATCGTTTTCGAAATATGTGACTTTCTCCCTCTGAGTTAGTTATATCCAATGGTGCTTTGCTCATTTTTATATTTACAATGCATTAACATTTATTCATGGTTTTTCCTGTGAGTACTAGTGGGGACAATGAGGCCCCCAATTTAAACTGTCTGTTTCTTGAATGTAACATTTATGAAAGCAGAATGAAGACTGTTACATTGAACAGCTATTACAGGGAACACCTGCCACAGTAAAAATATTCTTTCCGGTTTACTTTAATACTCATTATTAGGGAAACATTTAATTATAACATTATTAGGTTATCTTGCCTCAGCTGTTGCTCTACCATTCCTAGTATCACTGGGATCATATGACCCCATACGAGTAATATATTATTTTCTGCCTCTGCATTAAATGTATACTATACTAATTTGTTCGGTTTTGTATGAACAAAACATTAAAATTTATTCATAGTTCTTTGCACTGAGTACCACTGGGATCAACATGACATCAATCAAAATTTCTTTTTGTTTCTGGAAAGTAAGATTTTTGAAAATAGAATGATGACTGTTTGTTGAACGGCAGTAATTTATGTTTTTACGTTAGTTCCTTAAAATAGTGGCAAAATATCCCGTGCAAATTAGTTGGGGTCCTTATGATTCTACTGGTGCTCAATAAAACAAATAAATCCTTGTAGGAGGAGGGTTTAACGAGACAGCAAACGTGGCACCTCGATGGATCGATGATACCTGAAGGACTTCCTCACAGCCACGTAGAAGAATGATCATCTTTGGGTCATTCAACCGACCATGCTGGTGTCACAATTGGCAAAAATAATCTTCAGGGATAGGGCGTTAGGGTGCCGTCTATATTTTATGAAAGTGAGACTCAGCAGGCGTCAGACTACTAATTTTGTTCGCCACACAGCTCTCGCAGCGGCGACTACGTCCAATTTTGTTCGCCATACAGGATTTCCCAAAAACTGCGATCAGTACACTTGATCTTGCCAAGCAATGTTCTGCAGTTTTTCAAGTTTTTTGTTATGTTTCTAACCCGTTTTTAGTTAACTTGGGGACATAAGTCTTGCAGGCTATTTGTTTTTGACACAATAAATAAATAAATGACTACTTATGCTACACAGAATCACCACATTCTTTTTGTACATTTCAAACACGAAATGATTTCTAACATTATTTCTTTGTTTGTCACAATAATTCTGTGATTTGTTTATCGCTGATAATGTGTGTTACGCTTCGGCTAAGTTTCATTACACTTGACACATAAAATTTTGTTTTATCGCTGTTTTCGCCATTGTTTCTCTGTGATTTGTGGACCCCAGTTTATTATCTGAAAAGGGCTCATAAGTCGCACGTTTATTGCACGCATAATCCAGTAAACGCCGTGTGGTCAGCGAGGACGTCACACGACAGACAACGTCAAGATAACGCCTGAGGCGGCGATTGTGGACGGCTGCACGCCAGACGCAGATCAATAACTGGCTGCCATGACAACAGCCCCCTCCCCTTGGCCACTTCGCCCCTGCCACCGCACCACGGGCTAGCTTTACGCCTGGCGACCTAGATCACTGCGTGTGTACGAGTTTGCACGCCCGTCGTCAGGTCGACGTAGCGGATCATCGCATCCGACGGGTTTCACACGACACGAGCTTCATGCCGTCCATGGGTCTCCGCGGAAGATAGCTTTAACCAGCTGAAAGAGGTTAGTGAAGGAAGTTAAATGGGCCTCCGGTAAAATTGGGCTCGGAATCCACGCTTTCACCTTGTTTCCTGGCATCCGGGGTGAACAAGTCCACTTTTACGTCCAGAAA
Organism: Schistocerca piceifrons; assembly: GCF_021461385.2. Taxonomy (NCBI): domain Eukaryota; kingdom Metazoa; phylum Arthropoda; class Insecta; order Orthoptera; family Acrididae; genus Schistocerca; species Schistocerca piceifrons. The sequence goes on from NC_060139.1 coordinate 945,775,632, forward strand.
CACAACCTACATTTAGGTACCCGCACGTCGTTTGTTAAATGCAGAGGTTATGATTTTTTGGTGACATAATATTAAAATGTGCCACCTGAGCAATAATAGTTTCAGTGTATTGCGTCACTGCAGAACCAGCGTTTGAAAAGCTTAATAAAGCTGTAGCTACAATAAAGCACAAACAAAATAAGAAGGGTAGCAATTTCTGAACAATAGTCGCATATCTGTGTTGTCTGTGTACAATGAAACACCTGTTCCGGTTGCAACTGACAATTCTGAGAATTATGTGTGCACAAATACCTCTGGATGTAAGATACGTACACACGCTGCAGTCTAATTGAACAATCGCCTAAAAACCAGTTACGAAACTGAAAGAAAAATGCGATCTATTTTAATAAATGAAAATGAATCAAAAACTTGTTTCACAAAATATTGTTGTTATCTTTTATTTTACATGGTTGCGATTCTTTTTCAGTAGTCCTATGTTACTTACTATTAATTTCATTGATGCCATTTTGGTTTTGAATAACACGCGTTGACGTAAAATTACGGCTTGAGATAGGCAGAATAAATGAAACTGCGTTGTATCTTAATCATTATTGACAACGAGAAAAATGACTGGCAGTAATGTAAGTGAAAACTAGTCTGGTAAAAATATTAAACTATCGATGAGATCTG